>NW_026705290.1:0-300000 GCF_029867415.1 Vicia villosa | reverse complement strand
GGAATTCTGTTCAGCAGGAACCGGTTCCCATGTAGGTACAACCCGGTTCCTAGTAGTAAAAATCAGAGAGGAGTTTCTGAAGGATTTCAGGAACCGGTTCCCACGTAGGGAGGAACCGGGTTCTGCGTGACTTTTTCTAAAACTTTCTTAACTTTGAAAACTCCTAACTTTTAAACCGTAAATCTGATTTTAGTGACGTTTTGAGCATAGTAAAGCTAATCAAATGATTTACATAATAAAATAGTGTTTTGAGTCGTGACTCGAAATTATTTTGAAACACTCGATTTTAATTGGTTGTGGTGGTTTATGCGTACAGGTATATTAATGAATATTTCACCTGTATGATGTTGTGGTTGTAACCGGTGTTTATTATACATGTATTGTTGGTATAAAATATGTGTTTTACTATGGTTGAGAAATAGCATGATTGTGTGTAGCTATTGATTATTGTAGTTGATGATTATGACATTTGGTTGACTTATGTGGGTGATGAGCATTTTATGGTTGATACATGCATTTCATAATCATTGTGTGGCTAATCCTTGACGATGGTGGATCAGTGGTAGATAATTCCCATTGTGTGGAATTAGTGAGTGGGTGTTGCCGTATCCTTGACGATGGTGGATCGGTGAGATGGGTTATCCCAGATTTTGGTACCACATGCATGTAGTTGCATTGCATTAGGCTACTTGTGTTATTATAACATGAATGGAAGATTGTCCAATGTTATAATATGTGTTGATTATGTGTTTGTTATACTGATTGTGTGGTTGAGAATCTGATCGTAACTGTAATTGGGTGAATAGCATGTGATTGATATTTTATCATCTATATCCTATAACATTGGTTAAATGCGAATGAGACTCACCCTTACTGTTGTTATTTTTCAGATTGAGGAGTAGCTCTTGTACTTGGTGAGCAATAGCTCGTCAAGTAGTTCGTTAGAGTTAGTTGGGTCCGTGTCATGCTCTGGTCGTGTAACACTGGGAACGTCGTTTAGAGTTAATTGTTAAACTCTTTTATTTGGGTGTTTTATTATGGTGGTGTTTTAAAGTCTATGACTTTGGATGTTGCATTGTTCAGATGTTAAAGATATTTCCGCTGTGTTAACATGATGATTTGAATAATTTTGGATTTAACGTTCCTTTTATGGCATGACATGAGTTTTTGTTTTGATTATATGGAAGTTGTAATGCCCTTTTCATGTTTTACTCTGATTATTGTTTAATATTTATGCGGGGTATTAGAAGGGTGTTACATAGATAAGTTCAATTACCCATACAGAAAGGGTATTAGTGTAGACTTACACATTTGTTTATTAACACCTCATTTCATTCTAAAAGGTTTTTTTTAATCTTTTATGAGGATACAAAACCCTTTGCCAGCAATTGTGTAGTGTTATAATTTAAGTTTATGTTCTTTTGTTAACATTGAGCATGTGCTTATTTGCTTTTGGCAGGTCACTCCATCTGCTCATTTCCAAAACGACCTTGGATTGGATGGTTTAGATGTTGTAGAGATTGTGATGGCTCTTGAGGAAGAGTTTGGATTTGAAATTCCTAATAATGAAGCGGACAAGAATACTCCATTAATCTTGCAATTGACTTCATTGCATCTCATCCTCAGGTCAAGTAGTGGAACTCATGAGGCTAGCTATAAAATCTTTCTTTTCTTTATCATAAATTAGGGTAGAATCATCCAACTTTAAGACATTTTTTGCCTCGCTTGTTTGCTTCTATAATCAAACTTGTTTGTTGCTAGGTGTATGTATGTTAATAATGTGCTGAAATCTCAAGCAGATGTTAAAAAATATATACAAGATAAGTTACGTGACGAAAATGTTGATAATGAGTGTGTCACTTACTACCATTTATTCATGGGTAAGTTATTAAGAAATTGTGTTTTCTATTTTTTAATTTCGATAACATAGATATTTTATGTGAGTTTTGTGTTTCCAAACACACGTACAAAAATCATTGGCAATTAATATTCATTTGTCCAAGAGACAATATTGTGGTCGTCTTTTGTTCACTTCATAGAGAAATTGATCAAATCACGAAGAAAATTGTTACAAAGTAAGTTTATCTTTTATGTGACTTTTGTTATAATATATATATATATATATATATATATATATATATATATATATATATATATATATATATATATATATATATAAAATTGTTACAAAAGTAATTTCATATTTTATGTGGCTTTATATGAATTTTTTCTGAATGAGTGCTTTTGGGTTCATCAAATGGCAAATAACAATATGTGATGAAAAATATGTTGGATAGTGTCTCTGCCAATATAACCAGTCTTGAATGAAGGTAATAAAGTTAACTTTATTTTGTTATTTACTTTGCGTTTTGCAACTTAGTGTGAATTTTGAAAGAATAACTTTATATTGTTATTTATGTATTATAGGTATTTGGTGATCCAACAAAATTAATACAAGATGATTTGTTTGATTAGCGACTCCGTTGGGCAAAATGTTTCTTTGAGTTATATAGAGATTAAGCTTTATCTGGTGAGTTATATAGAATTCTCTCTCTCTCTCTCTCTCTCTCTCTCTCTCTCTCTCTATATATATATATATATATATATATATATATATATATATATATATGATTTGAGTTTCTCGACTTTGGGGTTGTTTGCTGATGTTAATTGGTGTTATTATTTATTGTCAGTAAATGCGATTTTGGTGTTGTCTACTAAAGCTACAACTCATCTTCTTGTGGATTGCATGTTGGTATTTAAAGTGTGGGAAAGGACTTATAAATGGTTGGATATTTTTGTATGTTTTCACTTGTTTTGTTGTTGTTGTAGTCCACCGTGTGTATACTTCCTTATAATTTTGTATACTTGTGTGTATCCTAGATTAATACTTTTGTAAATCAATTGTTCATTTTGAAGAATATATATGTGCATCCTAGCTATTTGATGCAATGAAATTACTCTTCACTGGTTAGAAAAATATGAAAATAGCGACCTAAATGTTGTCTGTGTGATGTTGAAAAATAGCGACCTAAATGTGGTATGTGTGATGTTGGAAAATCCGCCTCAATTTAGGTACAAAAAAAATTACAGAAAATCCGCCTCAATTTTGCTAAAAAATAGCCTAATTTTTTAAGAAAGAAAGCAAGCATATTACATCGGACGTGCCTTGCAACCGATTAAAAACCTATATTTTATTTTGGGACAATAAGGCAACCGATGTTAAAACCTGTATTTTACATCGGGCCATTAAGGCAACCGGTGTTAAATATTGTAGTTATTTTTAAAAAAAATAGAATTAATCCTCTATTTCACATCAGATATAACAGTCAACCGATGTGGTAGGTGTATTTTTTACATCAGGTTTCTATCCAATGTAAAATGTCTTTGATTTACTACATCACTTGACTTTAAATCAGACCCAGACCCGATGTAAAATGTGCTTTTCGCCCGATGTAAAAAGTCTTTCCTACACTAGTGTGAGTTTGGTTTGTGAGATAAACCAATTATAAAATCTATGTCGTTGGTTTCTTGAGCTTTGCTGGAAAAAGCTTTGGTTTTGTTATTGAGATAAGTCATAAATCTCTAAACGGTTAGTTAGCTTAGCTTGGGGTAAAATATATCATTGGTTTGGGATAAACCTCTAAAAATCTCAACATCAAATTGTATTAAGGTTTGTGGGCATAACATATAAAAGTTCAAAAGTTTATAGACAAAACCTCTAGAAGACCTCTTAGGGACAAGACTAGACCAATGTTCTGTCAAACTTGGATAACTCTCAGGTGCAATCTCATTAACCCTCGCTCTCTTTATGTTTCTTCTATTTACCATTTATTTTCGCTACCATTTACTCTAAAAGAAACTAGTAACACAACCTTAATCGAGAAAAGTATAAAAGTAATTGTGAATTTTAAATACTACAATTCATCTCCTTCTTGTGCTTAAAGTCACTTGTCCAATAATCGAGTCCATAGACTAATCACTTTATTTATTACTTAATTATTAGCATAATGAGTAGGAGCAAACCAACCATTTATAACAAATCCCATGATTTAAAATCAGTAGCTTTAATTGAAATTTTCATTTTTTTCTTTCTACTTGACAAACCTTTCACCCTTAAATAGTGGAGATGAGTTCATAACAAGTTTCATATTAAAAGAAGTATTTAAAGTTATCATACTATCTCCTGAGACAATTAGTCTTTTAATACAGGTTAGGCTCTGATGTCTCTTGTTGACAAGTCACTTCAAACACAAGAGGGGAGGTGAATTGCGGTGGTTTAAAATCGAAGTCTAATTACAAAAACTTTGATTGATAAAAATGTTTGAGTTAATTTTATAAAAAAAATGAATATTAAGTAGTGGAATAAGTAAATAGAATAATATCAAAGGGATGGAGAGAAAGAAATACAGCGGAACAAGACCGTACATAAAGATAAAGAGATAAGGAAATAGAGAAATGTACCAGAGATTATACAGGTTCAACCTAATCACTTGTCCTATTCACGTCCCTAAGAGTTCCCTCTTGATAGTTTACACTAAATTAATTTTGATATTTTTACAGGAAATGATCCATGGGCATGTTTAATGTTCTATTCGATTAACAATAGTTGGCAATCAGTTAGACAATCCAAGTATGGAAATTTTATGAATTTCACTGTCATTAATCGATTAAAGGCTTTTCTAATCAATTGGAGGAGTTACAAATATGCTAATCAATTAAACCTATTTTGGTAATCAATAAACTAGTTTAAAAAGCACTTCTAGTTGATTAAACAAGTCCTTAATCAATAAAATACTTGTAAAAAAGGTTTTCATGTGTTTTATGAAATAAGAGAGGCTTTTAAAAGTCTTTGAGTGTGTGTGTGTGTGTGTGTGTGTGTGTGTGTGTATGTGTGTGTGTGTGTGAGAGAGAGAGAGAGAGAGAGAGAGAGAGAGAGAGAGAGAGAGAGAGAGAGAGAGAGAGAGAGCTTTCTTAGTATCTTAATAATTACTCTTATACCTTTTACATTAAAATGATCACTTAGACATGCGCTAAGTGTAACACCCTTCTAACCCGCAAAGATATTCACAATATAATACAAATTAATTCAAAATAAAATCACCAAAAAGGGTGTCACATCTTCATAAAAACTTCACAAATTAAATGTACTCCTCCGTAACACGGGTTCTCAAAATTTAATTAAAACTATACTCCATTATCATCATAAAACAAAACATGATATCTCACAGCGGAATTCATTATTTAAAACATCTTTAATAAACTTCATAAAACATCAATTGAACTTCATAGTTCGTGAGTCATAACTCAAAATATCATAATCTCATGAAGGGTAATTCATAAAATTCAAATTAAATTCAAATAACTAAAAGTGAACATAATAGTTCCAAACACAATGATCCCGACCCCGATGTTACGTATCAGAGCAAGACTCCCTATATTCTAAGAAAACGGTAAAAAAGACTTTCACGAAAAGTATTTCATAATTATTATATAAGACATAAGGAATAAATATAGTAGTGGTATACAAATAATCATTCACACATATACTGATACAACGTATCCTCATGCTTCACATACTTACTCACACCTGACACCATCATCTAATCACAACATCATCATACAATACAAACACAATCATCACTTAAATCATTCACATCAAAATAATCAAATGTCATTCAATAATGCAATGTTACAACAATGCAATGCAACACCAATAGATTCATGCATGTGGTACCAATACTTCATTGATGACTAAATCACCGTTCTCCAAAGATCCCCACCATAGAATTGATTCGCGCTTGGAACCGGAGAACTTCACAATATTGCACTCAATCCGCACAATGGGATTAAGGGTCGTCACTGGACCAATGGTCCTACAAACATTATTGAACTATCGTCCTACAAATATGCTATGAAAGTATGATGCTCAACGTTACAAAATCAACGACCACAGCTAGTCAAAATGGCATCATAATTCAGTTATTCATCAAAATCATATCATTATTCAAACGCACAAACTTCATAACCATCCTGGTCAATTCAACACATAACCATCAATTATCATATTATCTATCAACACAATAACATTCATCACAATCAAGTATAGAAATACATGAATTCACAAAATCAAGTTCCATACAAATTGTCCTTCAATCATGCACACCATCATCTAATCACAACATCATCACACAATACAAAAACAATCATCACTTAAATCATTCACATCAAAATAATCAAATGTCATTCATTCATGCAATGTTACAACAATGCAATGCAACACCAATAGATTCATGCATGTGGTACCAATACTTCATTGATGACTAAATCACCGTTCTCCAAAGATCCCCACCATAGAATTGATTCGCGCTTGGAACCGGAGAACTTCACAATATTGCACTCAATCCGCACAATGGGATTAAGGGCCGTCACTAGACCAATGGTCCTACAAATATTATTGGACTATTGTCCTACAAATATGCTATGAAAGTATGATGCTCAACGTTACAAAATCAACGACCACAGCTAGTCAAAATGGCATCATAATTCAGTTATTCATCAAAATCATATCATTATTCAAACGCACAAACTTCTTAACCATCATGGTCAATTCAACACATAACCATCTATTATCATATTATCAATCAACACAACAACAGTCATCACAATCAAGTATAGAAATGCATGAATTCACAAAATCAAGTTCCATACAAATTGTCCTCTAAACCTACCCAAACGTGCATAGTAAATTCCAGAAAATTCTCAAAAATTAGAATAAAATATAAGCGTCCATATTCTGAAATCATTTTTTCAAAAATATCATTTTTCGTCCTAGATGCCACGCTAAGCGGGCTCTCTATCGCGCTAAGTGCGATACCTATTGACTTGACTCTTCTTTTGTTTCCAAAAGCGCGTTAAGCGGACTCCCCCATGCTAAGCGGTGTCTGCGACTTCTGCAGAAAACCCTGCGCGACCTGCATCAAACTTGTCCCAAACTTTTGTCCAAAAACTAATTTTAATCATTATTTTCCTGCGATTTAAGGTTTATTAACCTAGTTCTAACTTGCATAATTCATTCTAAACATCATAACACAAATATTCATCACAATCCCAATAATCTTTGTCAAACTCTAAACCTTCAAATTCACAAAAATGGTAGCTTTGACTCTAGATTAAGTTATTATCCATCAATACAAACACCATCAATCTTATACATTATATAAACAATACAATCCACAAAAACCATCATCATAAATCCATTGAAATCATCAAAGGCATCACAAAACCCCAATATACAATTATCAACCCCTTAAATCAAATATAATAATTAGGATAACTCCCTTAACTTAGGTTATTATCTTGATTGATTCTCCCCTCAACTCTACGGTTGTTCTTCTTCTATTCTCCTTGCCCTAGCTCTTTCTCTATTTCTTTTCACGTTTTCTCCAAAATTCCACGACTAATGAAAATTCTCTTCCTTTCCTCTATTTACTTAGTTAGCCTTAGGACCCTTATTATGAACTTCCTAATACGCCCCTACTAACTGCAACTCATAATATCTCCTTAATTTATTTTATTTAAATAATAATACTAATTAGAACTATTGTATTTTATTATTCTAATTAACACCTTAATTCCACTACCCCCCACACATCAACATAATCATCATACATCACATAATCTCATCAATAATTCACCGTGGCTCATATAATCACATCAAAAACCTCAAATAATAAATTAAACAATTAAAACTAAATTTCGAGGTGTTACACTAAGCACATGACCTGAAAAGTTTTCTCACTTTCTCTTTTTCATAACTTTGGATCTTCAAGTCCCTTTTCTAGATTCATCAATGACTTAACACTTGATCTAGAACTTAACTATTCTATTTGATGAGGCTTTAGATAAATTCTTTATCGAATGTCGTCATCGAATATTGTTTGACAAATTTTTACCAAAGACTTCACCAAACACCATTTGACATAAGGTGTTATCATTATTGAGGTGGCTTGACTTTTGACTTAAAAGAAAATCTTGATCGTTGAACTGTCTTAATAGATAAAGACTTCACTGAATTTCGTTTTACATAAGGTGTTGTCATCATCCAAACTAACAATATCATCTAAGGTTAGAGATAGCGGTACTTGCAACCACATAGATCCAAAGAGGATTTCCACCAGAAAAGACTGAACTAATATAGTCTTAAGCAGTTGAAAACTATCCACAAAATCCTTGTACCAAAAACCATTTTTCCTATTAAATGATCATGGTCATCCTTCAATAGAAGTCATTAATTCCTTTATCACCACGTGCCCCATCCCTATGAAAAATGACCCATTCTTTAAGGAAGGATCCAAACTATATAACCCGACCAAACATCATATTAAAAGGAAGCTTACGACTTTTTCCTACAATTTTAACAATTTCCTCTAAAAACCTAACATAGTTTGAATCAATTGAAAAATTTAACAGAAATACATGACACTATCGAGTATCTTAATTGTGGTTAACTTAAGCATGACTATAAAATAAGAATAAGGAGACTTGATTACCATACTTAGCCACAAAAACTTACTTTCATAAGGTAAGGAGGTCCAAAAATCTCCCACTATATCCACATTCCAAAAAGGACCAAATTAAAAACTCTCAAGTTTCTAACCCCTAAACTCATCTTATTTTACTTTGCATACATTATACCGCTTGATCCTAGAGATCTTACTACCACCTTTCAAACCTTTCTAAAAAAAATATCTTAAAATATGTTTGATTTGCTTCTATACAATCAAGTATCTTCACCAACGAGAGGTAAATAATTCTTATGTTATTCAAGATAGAGGAAATACACAAGGAAAAAGTAAATTTTATTCAAGATAGAGGGAATACACAAGGACAAAGTAAGTAATAATAAAACTCCACACCCTAGTCAAACACTACACATTTTGCAATGTTTATTTTCATAAATATGAAATAAAATTGTCAATAATTTGATTAAAGCATTTCATTTTCTCTAAATATAAGTTCATTTGAAAATTTGTAGATATAATTAATGTCAACAATTTAATGTGATGGTGTAAAAGGATTGTTTTTAATATAACTAATATTAAGAATTCGTTGGATGCGTAGGATATGAGACAAGTTATGATAAAAGTATCATATCATGCCTCAATATATGTCTATCTAGTGTAAATTTTTATTTTGAATTTGAGTTGAATTCTAAACAAGCAGGATATGATATGAAAATAAATCGCTTATTTATCTATATAAAATATAAGTTTAAATATTAAAAATCAAATATATATATATATATATATATATATATATATATATATATATATATATATATATATATATATATATATATATATATATATATATATATATATATATATATATATATATATATATATATATATATATGATATAAATAAAAAATTAAACCTTAAATAAAATAATTAATAATTATTATTAAATTAAAATTAAAAATGTCTAAAGAAACTAATATTAATTTAATTTTAAAAATTAACTATAGTTTTATTGCTATGGTAGTTTTGTCTTTTATATTATATATTATTTATTCTAGATTTTTTAACTGAAATTGGTTATTTAGTAGTGTCAATGAATTTTATAAAATTTATATATGTATGTGTTAAAAGTGTAATTTTATGATTTAATTTTAATATTTATCTTAACATGACACAATTTAGTGTGGATCAAGTACTTGAAACAATAAGATAATGCTATCATGTGTCCATCAAACATATGATTGGATACAGTTTATCTTGTTACTATTATATCATATTCTTATCTAACTCTTAATTATATCATGTGCCTATCATATCCCTAATTGTTTTACACTCATTAGTCTTTTTATTGATAAATAGGAAAGTTATTTAGGAAGTTATGATTTTTAGATCAAGCTAGTAAATTGCACTAACTATACTACTAATAGAGATTACATGAAGTGCAAGTCAAAGAATGAGTTTCGTGTTTCCTCTCCTTACTTCATACGAGTTAGAGAAAATATGATGGAACTTATTAAAAAAATGGTGTTTTGTACGAGTTGGAGAAGATGTGATGAAGATTAATGAATAAATGGTGTTTCGTTCGTTTATGGAGGTGGAGTTTCTCTAAAGAGATGTTATGTTCTAAAGAAAAATAAGCTACAACTTTGTTTATGTAATTTGTTTTAATTTAAAATATCTAAAAAAGAGTGGAAAATATTTTCACCTAGGTCAACTTTACCAATTATGGAAAGGTTATCTATTTTAAATTAAAATTAAAAAAAAAGGGGGGGGGGGGGGGGATGGGACTTTTCACCTCGGTGTCACTACTACAAATAACGCTTGTAACGTTGGTCGCGAAATGCGTTTAACCTCGGCTACTCAGGCAAGGTAACGAAGGGCGATAGAGAAAGCTATCACTTAACACCTCGGTGTGTTAAACACCGAGATTAAAGTGTTAAAAGGTCATGGATTTAATCCCAAGGAACTGCGTATTTTTATTTTCTAAAATTTGTTGTGCGCTTCATTTACCTTTCATTTTTATTTAAAATTCGAGGTAATAAATTAGTCCTTTACCTCAGTTTTATGTGATAACCGAAGGGTTTAATCTCATTTTTTGTTGTATTTGTACCAATTTCACTGGTGTGTATTTGTTGTTTGAATCATTTTCACTGACCTGTATCATATCATTATAAATCTATTAACCTGCATGTATCATTTTTTACACAGAAACTACAAAATATGTAATAGAATTGGAATATCATATCATTTTAAATAAAATGTACAAATTTAAATGATATCATCATCAAGACAGAATACACACATTTGACATTTACATATTTGCACATCAAAATGACAAAACCTCTGTTCATATACAAATTAAGATTACAACAACCAATAAAAACTATTGTTGTTGTAGAGATTCATAACAAGATAAGAATAAATTGGACCAATGTGATCGAATTTAATCAATTTCTTCTTTCGAGTATGGTGTTTGGTTCCTAAGCTCCTATAATTAGAACAAAATTTAAAGTATGATAAGCTAAAAACAACAACATTAACTTATAAGTATATATGTGTGTATATGTCGATTAAGTTAATACTTTATTCTTCATCCATCCATTTGTATTGCATCCGGAGACAATATAGAGCATATATCTCATAACATAGTATCTAGAAGAATAGTTGTCGGGTTGTTTTCGCCACTACAAATAATTTTAATTTATTTATGTCACACTAATACACAAAAATAATATAATGTCAAAAATCACAAGTAATATACTTACTTTTAGTTTAAAATAGGGGCTTTTGAATAATAAGATTCTTTTTGCACACATTAAATTCCTCCATCACTCTACACACGTCGGTTAAAATTAAACATGAAAAAAAACTATTCAATTCTAAAGTTAAGTATGAGTATTGAAAATAATACCACTTACCCATTCAAAGTGTTAATCACAACTTCAGGAAGTTCATAGTGCAACGAGCATAACACAACTATAGTATTTTTCTTAGGACATATGACTAGTAGTTGCAAATGTCGCCCGCATAAACATTAAGAATAATTAATAATATGGATAAAATTGATTTATAAATGAAAACACAAATTAATATATACTTACTCGCAGTAAAATAGGGCCAAATAACAATCTTTTGTGTTCCTTTTCTCCATCAACTTGTCTTGTAAGCAATATTTTATTTTGTGTCCTAGCGAATCGCGAGTAAGAGCAATCTTCGCAGCATCCAAGATACAATACTTGTTTAGAAGCTTCCTTTTAGTACATAACTCATGGATGTGTCTGCAAGGGAAAATCTTTTTGTTAAAGTACAAGAAAGTATGAATATAAATAGAAATCAACGTAAAAATTATACTTACGAGCACCACAGTTGTAATAAGGAATTTTCTAGCCACTCACCCCTTCAAAAATTCATGTATAGAGAGCTTAGAAAGTACAAATAACTGCTCTGGATCATGTTTTAATGGAATGCCCAAGATTGGATCTTCATTAATACTCTCCATCATCATCTCTAGTCTATAAAGACTATTTTGATTTGGTGGTGAGGGTTTAACACTGCCCTGGTTATAAGAAAAACTATGAGTCACGCTTGTACCACCCGTAACTTTCTCGACCACATTCTATCGAATTTAACTAATTTGAATTTTTGTGGTTGAATATACCCAACGAACTCAATTTATGCATCATAAAAACAACATAAATACAATCCAAAATTAAAATACGCAGACAACAATAACAACAATATACAACTTATACCTCGAGAACATCACAGGTAAATTTATCGAACATCTTCTCCTCATTCATCCTCTCTCGCTCCTCTTGCTCGTTCTGGATACTCTCCTGCACCGTTCGCAACAACTTCTTCCTCTCCTCCTCCAAGAACTTCTCCCGCACCATTTGCAACAACTTCTCCCTCTCATCCTCCAAGAACATCTCCTGCACCGTCTGTAACAACCTCTCTCTCTCCTCCTCCAAGTACCTATCACGCTTCTCCTTCCACTTCTCCCTTTTTTCCCCAACTAAACAACAACAATCTATTCAAGCTCTCTCTTACTAATTTTCTCTTTAGATGATTTAGAGCATCCAAAATGTACCTTGAAGCCAACCCATATACCAAGACCACAGACATGTCCATGATGCTCCTCTATTCCAATCGCTTCTATGAAGATGTCATGACGGCCTTGTGAAGTGAAGAGGTCGGCCTTGGTTTTTTCAACAAGATCATCCTACAACACGTGAAATTTTATCTTTACCAAATTGATTTAACTAAAATAAATATTGTTAAAAAATGTATCTACTTACAATCCTTTGAGCCACTTCGCGTGTAGCATCTCATGTGTACTCAGCGTCTTTTCTTTGGCATTCCCTCTTCCATTTCTCGTGTCGTGATGGTGGAGATGGAGTGCGATCAAGACTTGTAGAACCTCCCAGCTCTTCCTCCATTTTTTTATTTTTTATTCAATCAAAATTTTTTCAAGTCTTTGATATCCCCATGAGACAACCTATGTGGATAGATATTTCTAGCTCGATTTTCCTTTCCTTTTTGGCTCTTTTCCATGAACTTGGGAGTGTTACAAGACTCTACAAATTCCTCCCAAGTATCTTTATCAATAAATGAATACACCTCGTATAGAAGTTGTTCTTTATTTGCTCCATTTTTAATATAATCATGGGCGAGTTGTGTCTTAAATCTCCTCCAACGCTTACCACAATAAGCAAGCATTTTATTTTTCACGTACTTATCATTTGGAGTAACATGAACACATCCTATGTTTACATAATAGAGGTTTTATTAGTGTTGCATAAAAAAATAATTAAAACAAATTATAGAATACAAAAATGAATATCGTAATATCGGTACATATGTCATCTTTAAATTCTTCATCAACAACATGCCAACTATCTATCAAAATACTCACTTTACTTCTACCTTGTAAGGCAACGTAACCCAAAAAATCTTCAGTATGTTCATCATAAGCCCTACCAGTTTGGGCATCAACTCTAACAAAGTATCAAATACCAATTTTGTTGGATTTTTTATCTTTGTATACACTGTGGCACCTCTAGTTTTTCTTTGACGTGTATTAACAGATTTTGCGGCAGATGTTGTATGGGAGGTGCTTGTCGAATCGGCCATGACTATCAAGATGAATCATACAGTAACGTTTCAGTCAAAACAAGATGATCAACAGACAAACTAACTAAAAAATCCTAAACAAAATGATCAAGAGACTATTTCAGTGAAAAACTAACGTTGATGAATATACAAAATAACGCTTCAGTGAAGAACAAACTGATAAGTGCCAAAATGTACTTATTTTGTGTATGTAAATAGTGGCACTTATCGATACTTTTGTTAATACCGTTTGAGTAATTCCCCGTTTTATGTATAAATACGTATACTTTGTAAATAGTTGTATTTTCATATACTTTTATACCATTTGATAGTTTTTCTTTTGTTTGTATAGGTATTCATGCTTATTGGAGCCTTGAGGAATAAAGTGTCAAAGGCACGACTTCGATTTCGCAGTTTTGGTGCAAGCCCGCTTAGCCACCATCAAGCGGACTTCCAAAGACTCAAAATAAGGATGACCAAAATCATCATTTTGGTTTCCATTCATTCATTATTGGATAGAGCATTGAATAAGCTTTCCAACGCTTCGAACCGGGCGCAATTCGGAGTTACGGTTCTCGAGTTATGGCGAAAACAAAATCTGATTTTTAGCAGACTCCGCTAAGCGGAGGGGGGTCCGCTGAGCGGAGCTCCAGCGGAGCAAATCAGCGTCTGAATGCAATTTTGAGTCCGCTGAGCGGAGGGGGTCCGCTAAGCGGACCTGCTAAGACAGCAGCTCATTAAAAGGGGCAAAAATCACATTTTTAGGTTATGGGTTGGGTATATTTGAGTCCCAACACCATCATTTTCATTCTTAGATCAAGATTAGCTTAGAAAACAACTTCGGAGGTTGCATAAGGATGATCGGGGGTGGATTGAGCGTCGAACGGAGTTGACAAACCGGGAGATCTTCGGTTCATTTCTCTTCTTCTTTGTGTATTTCTCTTTGGTTGGGTTTGTTTGTGTATTTACTTGAATCTTATGTATATTTACCGATTATAATGTTATATTTAACTTGCTTTACGAATCTGTGTTGATGTTATCCTGGATTTTTGCTCTATGCTGGGGATTTGGGGTGCTTTAGAGATAAACTTCTTGAATCCTTATCTAGGATGATAATCTGTTGGTTCTGAACTCTAGAGATAGATTTAGAGCTAGCATTCACCATTTGTATTTGTACGTAATGCTTTCGTATTTGAGCGGCGCGCGAGAGATCGCCGACGCGAGAATACGGATGTTCTCGTGACTTCGCGTTAGAGATAACCTTAGTTGTGAGATGATCTCGTTTGTGCTCCAGAGATGGACGCTTATGTGAGAGATACGTGATGACATAGATGAGTATCGTAGGTTGAGTATAACGGGTTGGTAAGTGTATGTTTGTGAAGAGTGAATATATTTACATTCCTGATAAGTTATTTCTCTTCTAAGAATGTGTTTATTCTTTTCCTGTCTATATCTTTGTTTACTTTTTGCTCATTCAATCCAAAGTTCGAAACTGTAGAAACTGTTGAATGGCATCTCTCCATCTCTGAGGATGATAATTCCCGGATCAATATTTCCAAATCTTTTTTGTTACTTGCCCTATACTGCATTCAACAAAATGGCGCCGTTGCCGGGGATGGTTGTGGATTGCATCGCAATAGTTTCCGTGGTCTTGAGCTTTGTATATATCGTATATATTGTATAGTTTCACTTGTATATATAGTTACTTGTACATGTTTACTGGTTTATGTTCACCATATAGTCTTACTTGTATATGTTACATACAAGTATACTTTTGTTGGTGAATGTTGGTGAAACATGTTGATCTTGGATTAGCTTTTTACTTACAAATCTTCACTTTTTAACTTGTGAATCCAACATTCACCAACTTTACCTTTTTGTATGATAATAGTTGTTTGTGTTTCATACTTGTGCATATGTGTTTGTTTATGTATATGGTTGTATATTTTTGTTTTTATGTTCGTTTAATTATTTTATATATTTGTACTCGTAACGTTTGTTGAGTGGTTGGTTAGGACACTTTCTTTAGGCTTGTGCGGTGAGACATCACCATGGCATGACAAGAGGAAGCTACTTTCCAAACACCGAAACAATAAAGGCGTCGAGCTAACGACGTAAAACAAGCGCTTGTTGGGAGACACCCCAACGGTTGTAAATATTGTTTATATTTATATTTATGAGGTATTTAGGTGAAGTGGAGGAAAATTGGAACAGCTGTTCTGTTCTGATTTTTCTGGTTTTTTCTGTCATCGCTAAGCGAGCCTAGCTCCGCTAAGCGATGACAGCAAAATTTTGTTTTTCTGCTCTGTACCAGTGGGGTTCCCATTCCACTTGGTTCACTCGTTTTTCCCACTCTCACCAAGGCTAATTAGTAATATATATTAGTTTTGTTTTTCTAATTCTTTTGTTGGTTGTTTGTACTCGAATTTTGTCGGTAATTCGAAGATTTTTGAGGTGATTTTCCAAAGCTTGAGTGTTTCAACCTGCAGATGTATGGTAGGATATTGTTTTTGAAGTTGTATCATTCAAGGTACTCATTTATCGCTTTCTATAGCATAGCATGTTTAGGAAACTTTTCATTTGTACAATTACCATACCATTCATTCTTTTACATTACTTGCTTATTGATTGAATCACTTTAGTTCCCAAACCATAAATGTGAGGAAGCTTTCCATTGTTCACATATGCTGGAGGCCACAATCTTTGTTTTAACTGGATTTTATTATGCTTAATCTTTTGTTTATGTTGATTTTATGAAAGCATGAAAAGGATCAAGGCATTTTGTTTCATTTTGAGCACAACTACCAAAACCAAAAAGTCAATTCACCTTGTGAGTGTGTGAGCATTTGTTAACCCTTTTGAGCCTTTTTGTCAATGTTCATGTTGTTTTTGCTAAATGCTTATCTTTGAGTGTTTAGTTCTCATTTTTGCATGGATGATTGATTCTTTGTTTTCTTGAACCCTCAACCATGATTTTTGGTATGAATTTTTACCTTGCCTTAGAAAGTAGGGAGTATTCATATGATGGTGTGGTTGAATTCAAGTTGGGGAGAGAAATGGTTGCTACTTAGTCGGTTGTTGCTATGAGGTTGAAAAGAAAGAAAAAAAAAGAAAAAATGTGAAAAGAAAAGAAAAGAAAAAAAAAGGAGAAAAAGTTTTGAAAAAGAAAAAGAAAAGAGAAGTGAATAATTGTGCTAATAAGTATTGTGATTGGTTTGAGAAACTTGTGGTTAAGGAAGAAGTTTAATCGAGATTTTGTTGCTTAGAACTTTGTGGATTGATCACTCCCTTAGGTTTAGGCAAGTTTTTGTTTCGATTAGCCTTAGGACATATCCCTTGTTTGTTAACCAAGCCACGTTACAACCTTGAAAAGCCCTTGTGATTCTTGCTTTTATATCTTCAATGTGATTTTTGGATGAATGCATAATTTAATCTTTTGTTTGCAAGATTGTTGGATAAGTGTTAAAAGTCCTTCACCTTTGTGTGTTCTTCATCCATTGATGAAATTTTTGCTAGGTGTGATTCATGAGATAGCATGTATTGTTTTAGAATGTCTTGCATTATTTTTGTACTTAGGATTCGTTTCGTTTACATGTTGTCGTTGTAGTATAGTGGTAAGTATTTACTTTGTTTATACGTTTTTGTGTTGAGCCATACATTTGTTTTTGGTTTTCAAAACTTGTTGATTCACAATTCTTTGGTTTATTACTTTTGATTCTTTGATTTATTTAACATTGTTTGAGGACAAACAAAGTTTCAAGTTGGGGAGAGTTTGATAAGTGCCAAAATGTACTTATTTTGTGTATGTAAATAGTGGCACTTATCGATACTTTTGTTAATACCGTTTGAGTAATTCCCCGTTTTATGTATAAATACGTATACTTTGTAAATAGTTGTATTTTCATATACTTTTATACCATTTGATAGTTTTTCTTTTGTTTGTATAGGTATTCATGCTTATTGGAGCCTTGAGGAATAAAGTGTCAAAGGCACGACTTCGATTTCGCAGTTTTGGTGCAAGCCCGCTTAGCCACCATCAAGCGGACTTCCAAAGACTCAAAATAAGGATGACCAAAATCATCATTTTGGTTTCCATTCATTCATTATTGGATAGAGCATTGAATAAGCTTTCCAACGCTTCGAACCGGGCGCAATTCGGAGTTACGGTTCTCGAGTTATGGCGAAAACAAAATCTGATTTTTAGCAGACTCCGCTAAGCGGAGGGGGGTCCGCTGAGCGGAGCTCCAGCGGAGCAAATCAGCGTCTGAATGCAATTTTGAGTCCGCTGAGCGGAGGGGGTCCGCTAAGCGGACCTGCTAAGACAGCAGCTCATTAAAAGGGGCAAAAATCACATTTTTAGGTTATGGGTTGGGTATATTTGAGTCCCAACACCATCATTTTCATTCTTAGATCAAGATTAGCTTAGAAAACAACTTCGGAGGTTGCATAAGGATGATCGGGGGTGGATTGAGCGTCGAACGGAGTTGACAAACCGGGAGATCTTCGGTTCATTTCTCTTCTTCTTTGTGTATTTCTCTTTGGTTGGGTTTGTTTGTGTATTTACTTGAATCTTATGTATATTTACCGATTATAATGTTATATTTAACTTGCTTTACGAATCTGTGTTGATGTTATCCTGGATTTTTGCTCTATGCTGGGGATTTGGGGTGCTTTAGAGATAAACTTCTTGAATCCTTATCTAGGATGATAATCTGTTGGTTCTGAACTCTAGAGATAGATTTAGAGCTAGCATTCACCATTTGTATTTGTACGTAATGCTTTCGTATTTGAGCGGCGCGCGAGAGATCGCCGACGCGAGAATACGGATGTTCTCGTGACTTCGCGTTAGAGATAACCTTAGTTGTGAGATGATCTCGTTTGTGCTCCAGAGATGGACGCTTATGTGAGAGATACGTGATGACATAGATGAGTATCGTAGGTTGAGTATAACGGGTTGGTAAGTGTATGTTTGTGAAGAGTGAATATATTTACATTCCTGATAAGTTATTTCTCTTCTAAGAATGTGTTTATTCTTTTCCTGTCTATATCTTTGTTTACTTTTTGCTCATTCAATCCAAAGTTCGAAACTGTAGAAACTGTTGAATGGCATCTCTCCATCTCTGAGGATGATAATTCCCGGATCAATATTTCCAAATCTTTTTTGTTACTTGCCCTATACTGCATTCAACACAAACCTACTTGCAAAAATGAAGTTTGATGAATATCTTTTGGAAGAGTTTTGATGGATATCAGCTTGAAAATCGCCTAGGGTTTTTGCGAAATGACGAAGTGACATTTGAGTGTTGATAGGTAAATGAAAAGTTAGAAACTAGATAGTACTCTGAAGTATTTCATGCAAAATAAGTGTCATGTCAATTTTACACAAAAATCGATTATTAAAAATATGACATATAAAAAAACTTCACAGTGCCATATTATGAGAATTCATTTAAAAGATTTACCACGTCAGTTATTTAATAAAACCGAGGGGTTAAAATATATTAAATAAAGTATCGAAATAAGATTTTGAAATTAGTATTATGAAATTGTTAATACAAAATATTTTACCTCTCAGTTGGAACAAATAACAAAAATAAAAAAAATAAAAACTTCATTGGAAAGCCGCCAAGTAAGAAATGCCTATTAAAAAATTGAAAAACATAAAATGCAGCAACGGAGTATCGAAGCCAGATCCCTTATTGCTACCTTACCTCAGTTTTATTAAATATCCGACGGCTAAAGTTTTTTATTAAAAAAATAATAAAACATGGCGCTCCCAGGACCTCTACCCTCTTTTTTTCATTGTTCGAGGTGTAAGTTTCGTCATAAATAGCGTTATTTTCCATAGTGTATGTTTTACCAACTGTGGGGAAAGGTTAGCCTATTTTATCTATAAAGGTTATACGCTCATTCACCTTTGCCCCAAACCTAACTTATTTTGCCTCCAAACTTCATCGTCCATTAATGAAAGTCTATTTCTTCCTTAAAAAAATTTGAAAACATAATTTCTTCCATAAACCAAAACTCGAAAATATCATTTCTTGTTGTGTTGTTGTATCACTAGTTTTGAAGATGCTAAAACAGTATCTTAAAACAGTATGCTTGAACCTTGATATTAATATTTAAAGCTTAAATTTTCAAGATAGTAAAAAATTGAGAAGATATTGCAACCTTAAAACAAAATAGTGAGTGGTAAAAATTTGGAATGAAAACAACATATGGTGGATCTTCCTTTTTCAATTTTTTTCTCATTCATTATTATTTTTGCAACATAAGCCATTTGTTCTGACGGTTGCTAAAACTAACCAAGGGGGAAAATGGCTTAAAAATAAATAAAAACAAAATTGTTGGTGCTTGGATTCAAGATGTGTCTTTGTGAGAAATTTTCCTATGGTTGTTAAAGATGACCTAGTGAAAAAGTAATTTAATTTTAATTTTAAAATAAAAATAAAAGAAACACACCACTTTTCTAATGAACAAAACACAAAATTGTTGGTGAATGGATACAAAGCGTATCTCTGGGGGACCTTTCTCCATAGTTGGTAACAATGACCGAGAGGAAAAATGGTTTAAAAGTTAAAAGGAAAGAAAGACGCCTAATGGAATATATTTTAACTTGGTGAATTAATTGGTTAAGTTAAAAGTTCGTCAGGAAATGTAGAATTTGTTGTAGTGAAATCTCAGATGATGATTGGCTTGACTAATCAAGTTGAAGGGCTATACAAACTCATGAGTAAGGTTAATGCTCAAATTGATGACTCACAATTTTTTTTAACCAAAATCAAGTAGTTTATTTGTTTCAAACCATAATTCTAGTTATGCATTTGTTAATAATAATTGTGTAATACCTCCACAAGTCTTGTGGCATTTCAAGTTAGGACATTTTTCTCATGTTAGACTTGTAAAAATGTCTCAATTGTATCTAAATTTAAAAGTGATAATAAAGATGTTTATGATATTTATCACTTCTAGACATAAAGGCTTCCTTATAATTCTAGTTCTTCCAAATCTATTCATAAATCTGAATGATTACACTTTGATATATGTGGTCCATTAACTACTAGTTTTATCTATGGTCATAAATACTTTATCACGGTTATAGATGATTTTAGCAATTATGTGTGGATTTTTTTGCTCAAATCCAAAGCTGAAGTATCTAGTCATGTTCAAATTTTATCACTCTTGTTGAAAACCAATGTCAAACTTGTCCTAAACTTGTTAGAACTGATAATGACCCTGAATTCCTTATTCCTCAATTCTATGCCATAAAATAAATTGTACACCAAATATATTGTGTATAATCATCTTAGAAAAATGTAAGAGTTGAAAGTAAGCATCAACATCTTCTCAATGTTGGTAGAGTCCTTCTATACCAGTCCAAACTTCCCAAAACCTTTTGGTCATGTGTTATTTCATATGTCGTCTTCATAATCAATAGGGCCAACACTCCTTTACTTGAAAATATACCACTTTATCAAATGTTTCATGACATATTACTTTATATGAACCAAATAAAAGTTTTTGGACCCCCTTGTTATGCTTCCACCCTTCAAAGTCATAGAACTAAACTTTCTAGCAGAGCAAGAAAGTCTATATTTTTAGGATATGTAGTTGCTTTTAAAGGATGTGCCCTTCTAGAACTTAACTCTCAAGAGGAATTCATATCCAAAAATGCTACTTTCCATGAACATATACTATCCTACATAACTCAAAATTCCTATGTCACACGTGATTGACAATATTTCAGTGACTTGCATCATAAGTCAAAACCTAATTTTGCTAATAACATAAATGAATCACCAATATCAAGTTCCAACATTCCACCTCCTACCTTAGACATCATTACTCAAAGACGTAATTATGATCTACCACTTGTTTCTCTTCATTCCCAGATAACATATAATGTTTTTTTACCTGAACCTCGACCCATTCAACATGTTTCATCAAGAATAAAACATCAACCATCAAATCTCAGGGAATATGTTTGTGCTTCCTTCAATGAAATAACAAATTATTCTTCCTCAATTACTTCTTATTCTATAGTTTATTTTATTTATTATTCCAACTTATCTCCTTCTCAATATATATTTAGCCTTTCTCTTACCATACAAACTGAACTAAAAACATATAGTGAGGCCAACACATCTGACTGTTGGAAACAAGCCATAAAAGTTGATCTTGATCCCATTTATAAAAGTGGAACTTGGATTTTTTTTGTCTTCCACCCATTGTTAAAGCAATAGGATGCATATAGGTTAAAATAATCAAACACAGAGCACATGAAACAATAGAAAGGTTCGAGGCAAGGTTAATTGCCAAAAGCTATAACCAAATAAAAGGCCCAAATTATTCTAACTCATGTTATCCAGTTGCTAAACTAACTATAGTTAAACTTATCATAACACTTGATTCCATTCATAGATGGAACCTACATCAACTTGATGTAAACAATGATTTTCAACATGGTGAGTTGCATGAAGATATCTACATGATCATTCCACCTGGTGTTAAGCCTTCTAAACCAAATCAAGTGTTCAAATTAATTAAATCTCTCTATGGACTAAAACATGTTAGTAGACAATGGTATGAAAAATTGGCTTCTGTACTAATCCAACATGGTTATACACAAGCTGCTTCAAACCATTCTGTATTTGTCAAGAGCAAAGATGCAACAATCATTATTATGCTAGTTTATATTAATGATGTGATTTTAGCTAGAAACACTTTGAGTGAATTTCAACACATAAAAGATATCCTACATAAAGCTTTCAAGATCAAAAACCTTTGATTGTTCAAATACTTTTTAGGTTTAGAAGTTGAACATTTGAAACAAGGTATCTTTTTATACCAAATAAAATATTGTCTTGACCTTTTAAATGATGTAAACTTCTTGATCCTTCCATAAAAATGTGTCATGATAACAATGCTCCTTTTGAAGATATACTAGCTTATAGAATATTAATTGATAGACTCATCTACCTTAATACCACCAAGCCCGATATTACTTTTATTAGTCAACGATTGAGTCAACGTTTACACAAGCCATCAATTTTCCACTACAATGCTACATGTAGACTTCTATGATACGTGAAACATTGTCACAGAGTCGACAATTTTTCTCCTTTAGAAACTCATACATCTATTTGTTTGGCTTTTAGATGTTGATTGGGATGGTTGTGTTAATACTAGAAGGCCAGTATCAGGGACATGCTTTTTCATTAGATCATCACTCATTTCACGAAGAACTAAGAAATAAAGAATATTTTCAAGGTCATCTTCTAAGGCAGAGTATCGAGCATTAGCTTCTGCAACATGTAAATTGCAACACATACTTTATATGTTATCTATAAGTTACTTGTGCCAAACTCCCAATATTGTATTATGATAATCAAAGTGCTCTACACATAGCTGCTAATCTCATTTTCCGTGAAAGATCCAAGCATCTTGAAATCGATTGCCATCTAATTCAAGAGAAATTTCAAGCTGGTCTGATGAAGTTATTACTTGTTTCATTTCCAATCAGATTGCAAATTATTTTTTACCAATTTCTTATTAGCAAAGTCTTTCTTATTTATTCCATCCAAATTGAATTGGTCAACATCTATGAAATTCTAAATTGTGGGAGGCTGTTGACTATTTACGAAGTTATGGTTGTTAGATAAGTATATAAGAGAATAAGATAGTTAGTTACTATCTATACAATTACTTGCACTTGAAGTAATCTCTCATAGTAGTGTAATTAGTGTAATTTACTAGCTTGATGTACTTTTAATTCAATTGTATATGAGGCAAGTTAATGCCAATGTCAATCTAAGAGAAATTCATTAATTTTTCTTTTTTTCTAAAATGCTGTCAATATATTAACTCATAATGACATTTTCTCATTAATATTAATAATTAAAAAAACAATTATTAAATATATAAAAGAAATATTAGCAATTAATGCATCTTAAACTTTAGGACTTTTATGATAGTTTTTAATAGAAAAATATTATATAATAATAAAAGGTAAAAAGTTTCATCCACAAAATACAACAAAAGAGGTTTTTAGTATGTACAATGTGTACCTAGTTAAGAAGTCTATTCAAATTATATAAAAAAAACTAATAAAAGTTAATAAAATAGAAAGAAAGAAGCCACAAACAAACTCCATAGAAAAAATCTATCATATAAGAAAATTCATTGTTCTGAAAAAGACATTAATGCCCTTATTGCTTCTAAGTTTGACAAGTGGTTGCCTTCTCCATCTAGATTTCAATTGTTTTATTTTGCTCATTTCTTATTGTTCTACTCATTTCTTATTGTTTTGCTTCTAAACTTTTGATCAACTTGACTTTTTGGTTTTGGTCTTGATAACCACATCCCTTTTTTCAACTTCACACTCTTCCTTTCAAATCACTACCTTCTTGGTTACAACTTCTACTTCTTTTTTATTTTATTTTGGAGAATAAAGTTAGATTTCTTCTTTTTGTTGTAGGTGTATATAAAGCGTAGATCTCCTCTTTTCTTTTGATTTTGGAGCATAAAGTTAGATTTCTATTATCTTGCTTATTGGCTCTAAAATTATATTATATTTATATTAATTAATTAATCTATGTATTAATCATATAATATTTTTTTTGATAATGAAAGATATTATGAGCTGGATTAGTCATTAATATAAAATATTATTTTTCTTACAATATTAAATATTTAAATATTATTTTTTATTCATAATATTTTTTATTAAGTTTTTTTAATTACAACATTTTAGGATAAGAAAGTATTTTATTATGTTTTTTAATGGTGAAATTTGAAAATAGAATGGATAAGGAAGTATAAGGCGGCGTGTTAGAAAATAGTGGGTTTGTGTGTGAGAGAAGTTTGTAAGATAAACTTTTTTATCACAATGCAAGACAAAACATGTATGATACATTATTTCTAATGCAGTAAAAAAACAAAATAATATTTATATACGGGCAAAAATACATTATTGTTTAAAATATTTTTATATACGACAACAACTTTATTATTGATTCAAATATTTTTATAAATAATGTCAAAACAAAAATAATATTTATAAACTGGGAAAAACATATTGTTTATTAAAATATTTTCATATACAAAAATATATTATTGTTATAAGCGGTAACAACTTTACTATTGATTCAAATATTGAATAATTTTTCACACTTAAAAACATTTATCTTTGCATATTAACGGAAACCTAAAGTTACTGATCACAATATCACAATATTGTATATAAAATATTTTTATATACGACAACAAATATTTTTATAAATAATGTCAAAACAAAAATAATATTTATAAACGGGAAAAACATATTGTTTATTAAAATATTTTCATATACAAAAATATATTATTGCTATAAGCGGTAACAACTTTACTATTGATTCAAATATTGAATAATTTTTCACACTGAAAAACATTTATCTTTGCATATTAACGGAAACCTAAAGTTACTGATCACAATATTGCATATTAACGGGAACCTGAAGTTATTGATTATTTGTATTGTATATTAACGGAAACATGAAGTTACTGATTACAATATTGAATATTAACGGGAACCTGAAGTTACGGATTAAAATATTAAATATTAACGGAAATTTGAAGTTAATGATCAAAATAGTGAATATTAACGGAAACATAAAGTTACTGATCACAATATTGCATATTAACGGGAACCTGAAATTACTGATTACAATATTGCATATTAACGGGAACCTAAAGTCACTGATTATTTGTATCGAATATTAACGGGAACTTGAAGTTACTGATCACAATATTGAATTTTAACGGGAACTTGAAGTTACTGATTAAAATATTGAATATTAACGGGTACATGAAGTTACTGATCAAAATAGTAAATATTAACAGGAACATGAAGTTACTAATCACAATATTGCATATTAACGGGAACATTAAGTTACTGATTATTTGTATTGAATATTAACGAGAACATGAAGTTACTGAACACAATATTGAATATTAACGGGAACCTGCAATTACTGATTAAAATATTGAATATTAAAGGGAACATGAAGTTACTTATCAAAATAGTGAATATTAATGGTAACATGGAGTTACTGATCACAATATTGAATATTAACGGGAACCTGAAGTTACTGATTAAATATTGAATATTAACGGGAACATGAAGTTACTGATTAAATATTGAATATTAACGGGAACCTGAAGTTACTGATTCAAATATTGAATATTAACGGGAACATGAAGTTATTGATCACAATATTGAATATTAACGGGAACATGAAGTTACTGATCACAATATTGAATATTAACGGGAGCATGAAGATATTTATCAAAATATTGAATGTTAACGGTAACATGAAGTTACTTATCAAAATAGTGAATATTAACGGTGACGTGGAGTTACTGATCACAATATTGAATATTAACGTGAACCTGAAGTTACTGATTAAATATTGAATAGTAACGGGAATTTGAAGTTACTGATTCAAATATTGAATATTAACGGGAACATGAAGTTACTGATCACAATATTAAATATTAATGGGAACATGAAAATATTTATCAAAATATTGAATGTTAACGGTAACATGGAGTTACTTATCAAAATAGTGAATATTAACGGTAACATGAAGTTACTGATCACAATATTGAATATTAACGGGAACCTGAGGTTACTGATTAAATATTGAATATTAACGGGAACCTGAAGTTACTGATTCAAATATTGAATATTAACGGGAACATGAAGTTATTGATCATAATATTGAATATTAACGGGAACATGAAGTTACTGATCACAATATTGAATATTAACGGGAACATGAAGATATTTATCAAAATATTGAATGTTAACGGTAACATGAAATTACTGATCAAAATGTTAATTACTTTTCATATACATTTTTTCTATTAAAAAATATACATCTGAAATAACTGAGCGTCTCGAACCAGAACCCGTGCGAACGCACGGGTTTGTTACTAGTTAAGAACTAAAACCACACCATCAATAGAGACACAAACTTTTAGGAAAAGAAAGTAGGTCAATAACTAACTCCAACTCCAAAATTAGGTGATAGAAATTCGAACTATTATTAATTAAAATAAAGAATAAAATTTTGAAATCAATAAAAAAAAAAAAAAGAAGTTTGCTATTGATCTACCAAAATATTATTTTTAAGTAAAAAAAATATTTTTTTTCTTTCACATATTTTGTATTTTTAAGTAAAAAAATATTTTTTTCTTTCACATATTTTGTATTTATTGATAAATTAGAGAAAATAATATCATTTTGAGGTTTCTAAATAGTCCAAACCACTTAATGTCAAATCATAGCAAATTGACTTCTAATCTTAGGCATACTATCTAAAGGGAGAATAAACTAAAAATCTTATACCAGACATAGATAACTATCTCACATGTGATAAATAAACAAAAAATTGACTATACTTTATCCCTACTCAAAGGACAAGAGATTTCAACTAGGTCAAAAATAATACTTCTCTTAAACATGTTTTTTTTTTTTTTTAGGAAAATCTATCATACAGAAGTTATCAAGAAAAGATAACCACCTTAAAGAAAGTCCAACTAATCCAAATAAAAGAAATGGTCAAATTTAAACTCAAGAAAGAAAATATCAAAGAAATTATTCAAAATGACCAAAACTTAAAACACCGAGGTGCACCTCCAAATGGTCAAATTTAACACCTACAAATAATAGGTGTTAAATTCCTTTAAAAGAAAACATCATCTTTAGCATGGAGGCCAAACGACTTATCCTTCTTTAAATTGAGATACGAAAAATATTATCGTTTTTGTTTTTATAAATAGGGTCGAAAGTAATATTTTAATTGAGCATGTGAGTGTATGTATATATATTGTTAAACTCCGATAATTGTTTTAATTAATTAATATAAATAACTATTAGCATAAGTTAATTATCCTTTTAGCAAGTATCTTTTAGAAATTAGGTTTGATCACCTAATTCAACTAGTTGAGGTTGAATAAAAAATTGATTAAGCGTTCAATTCGTTTAATCCTCATAAACAAGTTGGTTTGATATCTATCTTGAAAACCCTATTCAAATTGGTATATTATTTTAGCATTGTTGTTTTGTTTATTTTAATTAGAATGCATATTTTAGCTAAATAAAGCCCAAGGCTATGTTATATACAAATACATAACATAAATTTAATTATTTTATTATTGACTCACAATTTTATACGACTATTCAACTCTCTAATTTCAATATATATGGTTCAAATTTTATAACAGTCGTAAAATAATTATTAATATCACTTTTATTAATAATAATTTTTTATCACATATTTTATCAAAATAATATTTATAAATAATAAAATAATTAAACTAGTAACAATATTTGTTCAACCTGAATCACAAACTTTCACTACTAATCAACTATCTTAAGAAAATATGATATTCAACCTCAAATTCACCCCACACAAAAACAAGAAGAGAAACTCAACTTCAACTCTTTAATTTATATGTATGTTACTTTAATTGACATTTTCAAATATATTAGTAAGAGGGTTAACAAATGCAATATATATCAATCGACTTTTAATTATTAAAAACTATTTATGAACTAAATTTTGTAGCATATCGACATGTGTGGCAAATCAAAATAAGTCTTTTTCAACGCCATAGGTACAAGTATATGTACCTAACAAACACCAATAGTATAGGCCATGTCTTCATTATCATTGGCAATATAAGAAGTATATACATATTCATACTTTATATAGTAACTTTTAGGTATACAAGAAAGGCAATGTATATATCATAGAAAGCCTCTTCAACGTGTTAAATAGCGTGATTTGCGGGGCCTGCTAATAGATCTATTTTCGTCCCTTGATAAATATTTCAAGGTGCTAGTTGTATATTTGACATAAATCAAGTACTTAGTTTAATGAAAACTTCAACATCTAGTTATGACAAGTTGATTTGTCACGTATATTCGTGGCAATTATTTGTCTCAAATATGCAATGAAACAGCTTTAGGCGTGGGTGGGTGATCATTTAAAAACCCTAAATAGTGATTGATGTCAATGAATACGTTATCAACATTATTGTGCCCTTAGAGGTAGACAACATTAACTATGTTTCCCGATTATAAATAAACCTTAGATTATTAGTCTTGTGACGAGTATTGAATCTTAAACAGATACCTTGATTAGTGAAGGGTCATTCTAATTGATACACCTTTATTAAATAAATAGAACCGTGAACATCAATAAGAGAACCTATATCTATTAGCTCTTCGATCAATGAAAATCTCATCTTGTTAATGGAAATTCTCTACTATAATTATCATTTTATAATAGTATCTGCCACAACTAAGGAAAAGTACAAATAAACTTATAATTTTTTATGATAAAATGGATGGTGTATTGACAGTCTAAATTATTTTTACACTGTCAACCATTGACAACCATGTATCCTGTAAAATTAAATTATAAATTTTAAAATACTTTTATGATTTGGCACTTTAAAATATTTTTGAATAAATCCTCCATTTTTTGTATAATTATGTATAAATAGAATTTAATTGAGTTTTAGTGTATTTGTATGCCGTTTGATAGTTTTCTATTCATTTTGTAGGTATTGACGCATATTTGGAGTATGAGCAATAAAGTGTCGAAGACACGGCTCTAAATGCGCGTTTTTTAGCAACTCATCAACGAATAAGGCTCAAAATAAAAGAATAAGAAGTCATCAATTTGATTTATATTTATTCTTTTTTAGATAGGAAATTGAATAAGCTTTCCAACGCTTCAAACCGGGCGTAAATCACAGTTACGATTCTCAAGTTATGACAATTTTACTAAAGCTGATTTTTTGTTGACAGCCTAGACCGCGCGATGCGCCCTCCCAGCGTGCGGCGCGCGCTCTGCGAATTTCAAAGTGTATAAATAGGGAAAAATATATTTTTTAAGGTTAGGATGTTTTGGGTATTTTTGAACCCCAACTCATCAACCTTCATCTTTTGTTAGATTTAGCTTGGAAACAACATTTGGGACTTGCAAATGGATGATTCAGGAGTTGATTTCTCATCAATCGAAGATGATAAACCGTGAGATGTTTAGTTTTCTTATTTGTTGAGTTTGCATGTAAATTAATCTAAACACATGGATGTTTGTTACTCTTTCTACTAGTTGTATAAAGTTTGCTTTACAAATCTTAATCGTTGTTTTTCTGATCTTTTTGCTTAATCGCTTCGGATTTATGTTGTTATCGAAATATGCTTTGTGAATCTTGATTAGAATAGAATACCTGTTAGTTATAGATATCAGACATAAGTTTTGGGGTTAACATCCACATAATATTAGGGTTTAATGCTTATGTGTTGTTCAATCGATTGAGACATCATCGAAAGAGCAATATAGTTGAACTCTCGTCAGTGTTTCAGAAATGGACATTCAGGTGAGGGATATGTGATGGTTCTGATGAGTATTGTAGATTGAGTGCGGCAGAGTGATAAATCTAAGTTTGTGAGGAGTAGTTTAGATTCAAACCAGATAAGTTATTCTCTATCAAGAATGTATTTATTTTATGTTCATATGTTATATTTTTCGTTTTTACTCAAAACCCATTTAACCCAAGCTCAAGAACTAAGAATCCGTCGAACGGAAAAATACATATATAGTTACATCAAAGATAAATCGATTATAATAATCAAGTACAACATCAACAATTACATTTGATGATCAAATACACATTTAACATAAAAGACAAATTAATATGAAACAACTTCAATTTTGCTCCAAATCTCTCAACATTCAATTTGATTTGCAACTTCTTTGAATATTCTAATAATTCTTCTGCAAGGACAATAACATCCACTTCATTCTTTTCAATTTCATCTTTTTCATTGTTATTATATTTTTTTATTGACGTCTTTTTTGCCACTCATGCTATGGTTCATGTCTTCATCCCATATAAACAGGTCACGTGTATCAACTTCTTTAAATTCAATAATTAAAACCAATTATCAACATACAAAAAATCTAATTATAATCAGCAATTAGCAATTTCACAGGAGATCTTCATAATATATTTCTCTTGTTAGGACCAATCTTAAAGTGGTATGACAACATATGAACACGGTAACAATACAGTTTCTTGGTACACATTTTAACATAAGAAGTTTAGGATGTATCTGATTTCATCTTTGACTTGATTAGAGAATAAGCTCATCTCGTTTTGGATGAAAAAGACGAGATGATAGTGGTCGAAAATGGCATAGGCAGTTCAAGTTAGAGTGAATGGAATAGTGTTGAGTGTGTGGTAGATTGAAAAACAACTTGAAGGTTAGGGAACCGTTAAAGGTCACATAACACATAAGCTCGAAGAACAGATAAGGTGTAGAAAAATAATGGAGATGAATGATTTTAAGAAAGAAGAAGACAATGGTGTTATGAAATTTGAGATTTTGTTTCTTATAAAAATTTCTTATATTTTTTAGAGATTGCATGCGGACAAGTCTTAATCATTATTTAGTCTAGCAAAGTTTCATTAAAAAAATTAGGATTAAATATGTTTTTAGTCCTTATAAATATATCATAATTCAATTTTAGTCTCTCTAAAAGATTTTTTTGAATAATGATCCTCTCAATATTTTTTTGTCTGCGCTTTTGGTCCCTCCAATTAACTTTCCTTAACAGAAACTGGTGTGACATGCCACGTGGTAGTTTTAGGTGATTGGTCATAAGATTCTAAAGAAATGTTTGTAATAACCTAAACTTAAACTTTCTTTAACAGAAACCGGCGTGGCATGCCACGAGGCATGTCAGTTAACTATCCTAAAGAGATGTTTGTAATGACCTAGACTTAAATTTTTTTTAGTGATGTCTCAATCTATTGTGATTTTTTTAGTGTTCAAAAGGCATAAACAACAGAAAAAAAATAGGCCTACGCATTGCATTTTTATCTAATTTTTTGCATGAATTTTTATGATAAAAATTACAGAGGAATTACAAATTTTTGTATCATTCTTAGTATATCTTAATTTATTTTGATTTATTTCTTCATAAAAACAATTCATTTATATGTGTTTCGGCCAAAAAAAATAAAAATAAATTACGACTTGCTCGAAATGTCACGAAACTTTGCAGATCCATTCTATTTGTTATATGGAAAATCCATGCAAAATATTAACTCAAATTTCAACCGTAAGTCAAATTTTTCATTGTTTTAGCTTCATAAAAATTCGGTGCATTAAAAATTTATATTTAATTCATCCCACGTAAAAAAGACTACAATTTTTGTGGAAGAGATTCATATAAAGTGATAAACTTGCGTGTAAAAAATTATGAAAAAAAAAAAGTTTAGATCATTACAAACATCTTTTTAGGATGAAAAGAATTAAAGATTTAAGAGACTAATTGTGGATTAGCTATCATTTATGGTTTAAGTTTGATGTTTATCTTAATGCTATATTTCAGATTAGCTACCATTTATGGTTTAAGTTTGATGTTTATCTTAATGATAGATTTAACGGAAAATTTTTCGTTTTTTGAAATAAAAGATTTTATTTATTTCAAAGAGCTAATACAAAGCAAGGCTATGAAGCCATATAATTTAACCATATTTACATGAGAATATTAACAATATGGTTTCTATACTTGGGTTTCATCCACCCTCTATAGACTATAGAATCTATTGTATTTCTAATGACACCTTGAGTATCTCTATAAGACCTATTATTACCAAAAATCTTAGAGTTTCTATACATCCAAATGCCATAGAAGACTACTGTTGCAGCAACTTTCAACAATGCATACTGCCAACCTTTCCCTTTTGATTCCTTTTAATCCAAGCCATGTCAATGTTGTTATCAGTCTTCACATCCAGCCACTTCAAGATCTCTTGCCATATGGTGGAAGTACCCTTACACTTGAACATTAACTTATCAAGATCTTCATCTTCCTCTTTACACATTTCACAAATGGTATTCTGCAGCATTCCCATATTCTTCATTCTAACTTTGAAAAAATTTCTCGTTGCTATATACTTATTTAATATTAAAAATATAAAATGGTCAAAATTATCATGTGATATACTATATCAGCATATTTATCAACTTTCATTAATGAAAATTAATGGAAGAGATAAAAAATGTGAATGAAAGATATATATTTATCAACTTTCATTAATGAAAATTAATGGGAGAGATAAAAAATATGAATGAAAGATATTAATCGAACTATTATTCGAAGAATTTTTTGAAGGACAATATATCCTAATATATTATCAATATTAATTGAAGGTTCGAAAAACACAATAAAGGGGGTTGAATTGAGTTTTTAATAAAATAAAAACTTAATACACATTAGGTTATCCTGGTTCGTTTGAACTCAAACTACTCCAATCCACCCGCCAAGGTGATTTTGCCTCTCTCTTACGAGGACTTAAGCCACTGAATCAAACTTGATTACAACAACTTTCATAACGACAACTGTTAAAGTCTTCTTGAGATAAATCACAACCCAGTTTCTCAAGGAACAATACAACAAAATTTAATCGTATGTGCTTACAAATATGCTTCTAATAAGTTGTATCACAACTCTGATGTATACAAAATGTTTAAGAACAATGCACAAAAAGTAATAAGAGAACGAACAGAAATTTTAGATAGCTTGTACGTGAGTATTCTACTTTTTAACTTCAGTAGTGTCTTCAATATATAGTGAAGCTTTTGAACCGTTTGAGAGACACACTTTCACCTTTGGAATGTTGAAATAATATGATTTAAGACCTTTCCAAAGAGATTTTTTCCATAGAATTGATGATTCAGCCGTTAATAGAATATCTTGAATTTAATGACTTGTAATGGAACTGAGTATCGGAATATAATGTATCAGAGCATTACGTCAGTGTTTGGTGCAAGAAGCATTTTTCTTATCAGAGCTTTATCATAACTTCTGCTTTTGAGAAATCACAGTCAAAACCCGAGCAATCGACAGTCTTACTACTTCGATCTTGGAGAGCTTGTTGTAGTGACTTTCAGAACATGATCTTCTTATATCGGAGATCAAGTGACAAATACTTCTTGTTCTTGTAGACTTCCTTCAAAGTCATCAGAATTTCTTGTTCTTATAACCTTCCTTTAGAGATTAGATCTTCTTATTCTTGTAAACTTCTCTTGATGAAAACTCCTGATTCTGAGAGACTAAAGTTCAGACTTTCTTCTTCTTATAAACTTCCCTCAATGCAGCCTTCTGCTTCGTTTTCTGCTTCAGAACTTCTGAAACACAAATAACCGATTAGAGATCATTATTAATATGTATTTGTTATCATCAAAACTATTTCAAATATGTAAAACCAAACTTTATTCTAACAGTAATTTTCGAGATAAAATTTAGAGAAACAAAAACTATTAAAGATAACAACTAATAAAATAAAAAAAATAAATGTTAAAATATTATAAAAATTACAAACATATTTAATCCAAAGAAAGTTACCAAAATCATCAAAATTCAAAAAGTAATAAATTTCGATTTTTGTATTTGTAAGTACCCGTGAAAACGTGTAAGAGTAGACATTCCCAAAAATGATCACGTGGATGGAACCAAGAGAATCTCTCATCCATTGAGAGGGTGTATGCCATGGTACTATACGGACGGTTACAAGATATGTGGCAGTAGGATATGCACAATTCTGCTTAAAGTTTATTTTAATATTTCACTTTGATATAGAGATAGAGATATTTATGTACATATTGTTCATGATGTATCGTATGAGGTTAAAATTAAACTTTTAAACAAAACAGAGCTTTCATTTTGATGTTTTCTATATGTTCTATGTGAGGTTAGGATTGTACTTAAAAAAATATTTTCATCACACCTCATAAATTCCAATAATTTTTTTTATCTTTATTTTCTTTGCATTTTATTACCATTTGTTGTTCTGTATTCTACACTGTATGTCATGACTATGTGTCCTGTGTGCATGTGCATCTTTTGTTCCTTTTGATTATTGCAATGAATTATATTAATTCAATTTTATTTATAAATTAACTTAAACTCTATACAATCACCTTTTTATTAAAATATTGTGGCATCATCTGGAAACATGTACCCCTTTTAATTATTGTTTTGAATATGATCTTAGTTTCTATAAAATCCATCTAACAATATTTTTATAAAAAATATTCTAAATATAGTTACTATATAATTCATATTTCCAAAATTGTTCAACTATTTACGATGTAGATGTCTTTGTTACATTTTATATATAAAGGACTTTACACTATTTATATTAGACATTTAAAAATAACCATCATATTTAAATATCTCTAACTTCGCACATTTATTGAACCGTTTTTATTTTCACATTAACAGCTAATTTAAGGTTCTCTCAATTTTTCAAATTAAATTGAGAGTTTTATAAATTCAAAAAAAAAATTGAGAGTTTTATTACTATTTTTTAATGTTTTTATTGTATTAAATTTAAATTATATAAAATACATGTACATTCTTCAAAAATATATATGTATTATGCGACAATACATTTGTAACAAAGTTCTTAATTTTTTAGGATCTCAAGTGGTGATAGTGGTGCGGAGAAAAACTAAATTGAAAAGTTTTGAATATAAAAGGTTTGTTTGAATTTTATTTACACTCTCAATGCACATTCTTTTTTCTCTATTTTCAATATTCTTTCATTCACAATTTTAAATTATTTTCTCATTTATTCGTTAATTTAAACGTTGGAATGTTGATATTACAAATCCATCCTGGTTCCGCCATACTACATCAAAACTCTGTTCTATTAAATCTCTGCCTATATCTAGACTAATTAGTTTGAAATAATTATTAAATATATTTTTATTCTTTTAATGAAAAACTATTGATACTCCATAATACTTCAACTTAAGTTTTTATGGACTTCTTAAATAATAATTTATAAATCGACTAAAATAATTAAGTCTCCTGCAGTTCATGATGATACTTTTATAGTTAAATAAAATTGAAATTCATATTAGTTAAGTTTTTCTAAAAAAACTAATATAAAACAACATTGAATCAATTAATATCTCCACTATATACAAACATAATAGCAAAGTCAAATGGATAAACATCAAACCAAATACATGGTGGGTGGGATAGATGAAAACTCCATGCAAATGCAAATGGGTTATGAGCAATTGAAAATATTACATAAGCATAGTGTTAATTAATAAAATAAAAATACAAACAACATATTCATCCAAATACCAATATATTTAAATTCTCTAAGCAAATGATCGGGTGTAATGAGAAAACTCGGTTTAAAAAACCCCAACCTTGTGTGATTCTTAAGTTCTACAATAAAAACTTGTTATCTTTAACATAGTAATAACTCAAATATAAAACAAAAATGTTCAAGAGCGAGACAAAGTTGGAGTATAAAAAAAAACGGCAGTCATAATTATTTACGAAAACAGTAAATATAATATAAATATAAATCATTTAAAAAACATATACATAATTTAAAAATGATCATTCACATCAGGTAGGCAGTCATGTTGTTAGTGACAACAGCGCACATAACAATATTCTCTCAACTCACCAATCAGTTTTTGGACTTCCACTGTCTCATACTCCAACCTTTTCTTCTCTCTCTCCATCAACTCTCAACCTCTTTATAAACCTCTTCCCATACCATTCTTTCTCCCTCACCACACTACACATATCCTTCCCTTTTATTACAATTTCTTTCCACTCAACCAACCATAAAGGAGTATTATATTCTATTCTCTCTCAAACAAACACCATGGACATGGAAATAGACATGGATGCTATCCACCACCTCGACTTCTCCGGAAACAGCAGCACCCTCACCAACACCCCTTCTTCTGACGATGGTTACGGTTGCAACTGGAACCACTGGTCCCCGATAGTCAACTGGGACACCTTCACAGGTGCCCCAGATGACTTTCACCACCTCATGGACACCATCATCGAGGACAGAACCACTATCCTCGACCAGTTCAGCCCAACTACCACCACCACGACCACAACCACCGAGGAGGAAGAAGAAGCCGAAACAACCACAACCACTACCACCAACACAACAACAACATCAACAACGGAAACAACACAAACAGTTGGCGATGGAAATGATTTAAAGGGGCTAAAACTAGTGCACCTATTGATGGCTGGCGCAGAAGCCTTAACCGGCTCCACCAAGAGCCGCGACTTAGCCCGAGTGATATTGGTTCGGCTCAAGGAAATGGTTTCACAACACGCCAACGGCTCCAACATGGAAAGACTCGCCGCTTATTTCACCGAAGCTCTTCACGGCCTACTAGAAGGCGCCGGGGGTGCGCACAACAACCACAACAACAAACATTACCTCACCACCAGCGGACCCCACGACAACCAAAACGACACACTCGCTGCTTTCCAACTACTCCAAGACATGTCTCCTTACGTCAAGTTCGGCCACTTCACGGCCAATCAAGCCATACTCGAGTCCGTGGCCCACGAACGCCGCGTCCATGTCGTCGACTACGACATTATGGAAGGGGTCCAATGGGCTTCACTAATCCAAGCCCTAGCTTCCAACAACAACAGCCCGCATCTCCGGATCACCGCATTATCACGAACCGGAACAGGAAGGAGGTCAATCGCCACCGTACAAGAAACCGGACGCCGTTTAACCTCCTTCGCCGCTTCCCTCGGTCAGCCGTTTTCTTTTCATCACTGCAGGTTAGACTCCGACGAAACCTTCCGTCCATCTTCCTTGAAGCTTGTTCGAGGAGAGGCTTTGGTTTTCAACTGCATGCTGAATCTTCCTCATCTTAGTTATCGTGCACCCGACTCGGTTGCTTCGTTTTTAAACGGAGCAAAATCTTTAAGCCCGAAGCTTGTGACATTGGTGGAGGAGGAAAATGGATCTGTCATCGGTGGATTTGTGGAGCGGTTCATGGACTCGCTTCATCATTACTCAGCGGTGTTTGATTCATTAGAGGCTGGTTTTCCGATGCAGAACCGGGCCAGGGCTTTGGTGGAGCGAGTGTTTTTCGGCCCACGAATCGCGGGCTCATTGGGCCGGATATATAGAACAGGCGGAGACGGAGAGGAGGAGAGAAGGTCGTGGGGGGAGTGGTTAGCTGCGGCGGGGTTTAGAGGAGTTCCGGTGAGCTTTGCGAATCATTGTCAAGCGAAGCTGTTGTTGGGTCTTTTCAATGATGGGTATAAGGTGGAAGAGGTGGGTGTGGGCAGTAATAAGTTGGTGTTAGATTGGAAATCACGGCGTTTGCTTTCTGCATCGGTTTGGAGTTTTTCTTCAGATTCTGATTTATAGGTTGCTAATGATGATGATTAGTGCTAATCTATTTGGTAAACAGTTGATCATTCATGGATGTGTTCTTTGATTTACTACTGACCCTCCAAAAATGGAAATATAGAATTAGAATGTGTCATGTTAATTTCCACTTATGGTAGTTTTTGATAGTTGAAGGATCTAAAATTTTGTTGACAACTTTGTGATCGCGCCTTGGTTTGTAAAAAATTATTATATATATATGAAATTAATTTTATAAAGTTGAGTTTAATTTCTTTTGTATGCTGGTTTTGAACTAGAGTTTCTTTTTTCCTTGAAAAAAACTATATTATTAGAATCCAAGTAATTACTAGATCTCTCAACAAATCACTTGAAAAACCGGCATATAAATTGATTTTAGTTGAAATAAGTAAATGTATGATTATATAAAAAAAAATAGTTTATGTTTATGATTATTTGAAAAATTCTGTTGATTATTAAATATGATATGGTTAATATTTGGAGTTTGATTCTAATTAAATGTATGATTTATTTAATTTATTTTTTGAAAAATTTAATTTGAAAAATATTTTAAGATGTAATTGAAGAAAATTCTAAAAATATATGTACCGTCAAAAACTTATCATATCTACATGGATGTCTTCAAACCTATTGTAGATATAAGAGCGTAATATTCGAATAAGGATATTATCACATGACAGTGTAAGTATAGATTGCAACTTAAGTGTTCAAGAACTATGTTCTGATAGATATGAAAATTTATGCAGAAAGTTCTTGAAGATAATATTGAAACAATGTATTGAGTTACGTTTTAAAATTATTTGAAAGAGGTGAGTTTTGAATATGAAACTGACTACTATTTATACGACACAAGATACCTTTTGAAAAATCATGGCAATGCTTTAGAGAAAGATCATAAATATGATGCGATGATTAGGGAATTGATATTATAAAAAAGGAAGTGAAAAGGTGTGTCAAAGTTTCATAAAAAGTCACGATGCACGATGCTTCAGTGATAATAGATTGTTCTAAGCAGACAATTGATTGGTGGTTTCGTTGCAACAGTAAAAAAATTCAAATTGAACATGAGACAATAGATTGTTCTTGAGGTACAATTGATTGTTGTAAGCTTGCTTTTGGAAAATCATTTAGGCATATGCAACATGACAATGGATTGTTTACTATGACAATAGATTGTAGTAAAAGAAAACCTGAAAAAAAATTCTAAGTTAAAAACATGTTTGTCTATGACAATAGATTATTGTACAAAGAACTTGGAAATTTGGAAATATCTCAATCCACCCCCTTATACTCTTAGGCACTTGACGCAATTACGTTAACGCCTCCTGCTTCTGGAGATACATATCAGGAAGCACATTTTTTATTCAAAATTTGCTTTTCTAAGGAGCTACATCCCCGAAAGTAGTTTAAAACGGTAAACGTTGGGAAACTTCCATAGGAGCATCTACGAAATATCCTAAAAACATAATGTTCCGTAGATGTACCTACGGAACCTTCTGTTATATTTTAAACTTTCAATCCAAAACTCCTTTTGTGCAACAAAATAATACATCAAAATATAGCACATCAAAATAGTCATATACATCAATGTTATATAGTACATCAAAATAATACGTCATATACATCATCCAAATAGTCATATGTCATATACATAATCAAAAAAATAATACATAAATGTAATTAAAATACAAACATCAAAATAATCAGCATTGTCACTACTATGTGTGCCGGACAACATCTACATCTCCTCCTCTACTTCTAGCGCCTCCTCTACGTCCACCACCTCCTCTGTCGGCTCCTCTGTCTCTAGCATCTAATATCCCACATTTCTTGGCGTGATGTTTGCAGTACACCAGTGCCCCCTGTGCCACCTCCATAATTTTATTCAGTATACGCTTGGCACCAAACCCCTAAGGGAAGAAACCTCCCTCAATGCCTGCTCGTCATATCTCAACTATCTGATGACACCGAGATAGCACATCCTGAGTATGGTCCGACTGAGACTATTGCTCCTATAATATCTCCTAATGAGTTGGTCTAGGCGTTGACTCCTCTACAGGGGACCATGTAGGGGTGTGATACAGTGAAGAACCACATGATGTACCCATTAATGCAACTCCAGTCTCGCTCTTCTCTGGTCGCACGAGCCTTGTTCGGAACAATGTGCTCGAGCCTCGCCCGAGCCCCATCCATCTGCCTGCAGGTCAAGACGAAAGGAGCGGAGACAGAAGGGTGGTAGGGTATCGTCTGAGAGTAGCCGAACTGCCGCATGACGCACTCCAGAAGATATGGAACTGTGATGGTCGAACTGCATGACAACCATTTAGAGAATAGTGCAATATCATCAAACAGGCGCGTCTCACGGTGAGCAGCGTAGCAGTCGTAGTGGGAGTCTACGACAACCATGCGGTCCAGATATACTCTGTAAGGCTCCACCACCTGGTTCCCTTTGAGTGGGATCAAGGTATCCCGTTGTGGATCACGGAGTACCCGACCTCACAAAGGTCCTTCAGACCAGAGGCTGTGAGGACATCCTAGAACCACGCCTCCTGTGGGTGCTCCAAAGCTAATATCTTCCATGCATGGTTTTAGAATTTATGGGCCGACCTATCCTGAAAAATTTCAATGAAAACAAATTTAATAACAAATAAATTTCCAATGAACAAATAATAAATGTTACAAATATTAAATGTTACCTCTCCATCCCAGACATGTTACCCTATCATTGTCACCACTCCTTGCTCTTGTTGGCCTCGGGTGTTACATCTCCACCAGCTTCTGCTAAGTTCGTTCCTGAACCATATCGTAATGGGAGAGGTCTGCTCTAATACCATTTGTAACACCCCCAGACTTCAGGATTACCTACTAACCATAAACCAACACGTGTCTTTTAAGCATGTTTTATCCTCACTCACACGGTTTTCGGGAAACTTCCAGTAAGTCACCCATCCAAATACTACTCCAAGTCAAACACGCTTAATTGTGGAGTTCTTATTTATTAGGCTAGCGAAAAGAAGATGCATCTTATTATTATAGGTAGTATAAATTGATCCTTATAAGCCTTCTTTCAATCATGCAGTCTCATATCTACACGGCCTCAGGATCCCTCTCATTCTGATGTGAATTCGGCAACCACTCATCGCCCTCTTCGGTCTCGGGAGTGTCTCATTGTCATGCCTCGTGCACTGAGAACCATTCCCTGCCTCAAGTGTTACATTTCTACCAGCTTCCGCTTGGTTCGTCTTCGAACCACATCGTACTAGGAGATGTCTGCTTTGAAACCATTTGTAACGCCCTAGACTGCTTTCCAAGAAACTTCTCAGAAGGTTACCCATCCAAATACTTCTCCAAGTCGAGCACACTTAACTGTGGAATTCTTATTTATTAGACTACCGAAAAGAAGACGCATCTTGTTGGTAATAGGTAATACCAATAAATCCTTATAAGTCTTCATTCAACCATGCAGTCTCATATAGAGGTGTCAATTTAAAGGGCCAATTAATTTGAGCCCTAGCCTTATAATAAAGGGGCCTAAAAATATCAAAGAAAAGTAAGCCCCAAAATACATAGGGCCCAAAGTTAGAAGGCCCTAAAATTTAAAAGGGGTCATTAAGCCCCTAATAAAATAAAATAAAAAACTTACTTTAAAAAATAAAATAATAAAAATTCAAAAAATAATAACTTTAAATAAAAATTAAAAAATATGTTAAAAATTATAAATTAAAAAATAGCTTTTTTTTAAAAAAAAATTTAAATATAATTAAAAAAATTTGTTAAAGAAATACTAAAAATAAGAAAACAACTTCCATTGGCAGAGCCATTATCCAACATAATAATAAATATTTTCTTATCTATTCCCCATTGTTTTAAGCAATCAAATAAAGTAGCTTCCAATGCAATACCCGTGTGGGGAGGCTTCATTCGAAGAAAGTTAAGAAGACAACTAACTAACTTCCAATTTTCATCAACAAAGTGAGAAGTCAAACAAATATAACCTTCACTAGTAGATGCGGTCCAAACATCTGATCTTAGACGAATTTTATTTGGAATCCTACTCATGATTTCCTTAAGCTTGATCCTTTCTTTATCATATATCTTTTCAATATCAGACACCATGGTATTCCTAGAGACCATTTCAACACATGGATTCAAATATTTCACCCAAACTCGATTTTTTTCATACTCGACAAAGCTAAAAGGAAGATCATGTGCAATAATGGCTTCTCCAAGTAATTCACGGTGTGTGTTTTGGTTGACTGGTGTTAGGCTTGACGATTCCTCTTGACTAAGAAGGCTCAACTGGAAACTTTTACAAATAAACACAAGACGACTTAGATGTGAAGTTCCATAACTTTGACCAGACTTTGGGTTTTTTCCAATGGCAAAAGCAGTACTACAAAAATTGCATGCAGCTCTTTCAACTCCATCTTTTCCTTTGCCGATTTTAGTAAAAATAATTCAAAGTGTTGACAATGTTTCCTTACGAGTTTCATCTTGACCTTGTGCATACTCACTCATATCCATTGACTCCATACTATAACAAAAAGAACGTGTGTTATGTCATGGTTCTATATTAAGAATCACATTCCAAAAACCAAAACATTTGAGACAAGCTACCCTAGCTAATTTGAAATAATAACAAGGGTGAAGGAAATATAATGATGAAGCTTCACCTTCTGAAATCTCTTCTCTCACTGTCACTATCTCTGTTTTTGTGCTTGTTGGTATCTCCCTTTTAATACTTTGGTTCTCAACCTAATTACATCAGAGGTCAAGAGTTTAGAATATACATTTCATAAAACATATATTATTATAGATATAAATGAAAAATGGAAGTTACAGGAAACAAATAAGACTAAAATTCTCATATAATTCTCTCTTCGTCCTTCAGGAATCCCATTGACGTTAAATAGTATAATGTGTCATTAACAGACTTCAAAGACAATTAGTTATGTTCAACACTAAGTAATTGATGTTAGTTACAACATAAAAGGAAACTGACTCAATTCATATTGTGATTGATATCAGCTGCCCACACCCACCCAGCAAACATTGATTGATATCATCAACACACACAGCAAAAACTGATTGATATCATCACACACATTAATAAGAATAATAACTCAGCAGTTTTACATAGACATCACCCATCCATAATAAGGTCTGGTAACATTATTGCAGCCCCATAGTATAATTCGTGCACTATTCTTTTAGATGCTTTGTGTCAGCAAAGTCAGAAAAGAGTAACTAAAAGCATCACTTATCCATATGCACTAATATAATGTCAAAATTGAAGATTCTTTTTGCTACATTCCCCTACTCAATATTATTTTGTTCAATGTCTAAATTGATGTCATATTCAATTGTAACTTCTTTTACTTTATTATTTTAGTATTTTTTTATTTTAGCATCTTATCAGTTACCATCAAGGTGCATATACCTCTATTGAAAACACAACAGGAAACAGAAACTGCAAAGTATATATTTTTCTATATTACACTTGCAGCTCACACTAGTTACCATTACTGCACATTACATTTACAACTTACACACTATTTACAATCACTAAACATTATAAGAAGTTTGTTTTGCCACGTAAAAACATGCTAATATATGACTTCAAGCAAGTAAACTAAGAACACTAAAGTAAGGTTCAACCCAAGTTGAACCAATTGAAAACACTTGGTAAGACATTCAACTAGTTTGTCCAATCAAACCTTCCTTATATCTATCTCTCCCCCCCCCCAATCTCTCATCAATTAATATTTACATTTGCATTCCTAAAGGATGTAAATAGACCCTAATATTAATAGGATTTTCATAAAACAGTTAAAGTATACCAGTAAATGTTGCAAATCGTCAATTACATCTAGTGCTCCAGCACAATCTGCAGATGCAACAAGCTGTATCACAGCAAAATTAATCAACTTAAAATGGATTTCCAGTTGTCAAACAATAACATGTATAAAGCTGTTGAGGCATTTTCACAAACAGCTTGTGATTGCACATCTTAAGCAATATTATAAACATAAAGGATGACTCATGTGAATTCAATTAAGATGAAAAAGAATCCATTTATAATCCTATTGATTCATTCCTATAACATGAAGATTTATATCATCTGAATTCAAATGAGATGAAAAATCAAAGTTGATTTTAGGAAAGCCGGAGATTAAAGAGATATGGAGAGAGAATAGTATCTATGTTTTGCAATTGAGAAAATTTGACGGCGGTGTAATGGGTTGACGGTGGCGGTGGCTGTGGCGGTGAAGATGAAGCTGTGCGGAATTGATAAAAATGGAGTCTCCGAGCTCCAATAAATTAAAGTCTTTCTAGAATTTGGGAATAAAATAAGGCCCCCTCAATGGGGCCCAAAAAAATGCATTTTGTAAAGGGTCTAAAATTTTAGGGCCTAAAATAAATTTCAATAATTGGGGGTTCAATATATTAGGGTTTTAATGGGGTCAAATTATTAAGGCTTTTAGTTATAAGGCTTATTTGACAACTCTAGTCTCATACCTGCACGACCTCAGGATCTCTCTCATTCCAATGTGAATTTGACGAGCACTCATCACCCTTTTTGGTCTCGGGAGTGTCTCATTGTCACGCCTCATGCATCGACAACCACTCTACGCCGCCCTTGTTGGCTTCGGGTGTTACCATAGACATATACTTTGTTAAAGCATGAGATTTAAAAAGTAAATTTATATGAGCTAGGTTTAAAAACCTGATATAGCTGGCTGTAGATAACACACATGTTCATGTAGTTTCAACATATTGATGTAATTTTGATCAGCTAGCTGCAATTGTACGTTGAATCTTAATTTGTAGTAATGCAGCATGGAATGAAGTGAAAATGTTTGAGTTTGAGTCATTATCTTTCAATTTTATATTGCACAAATATAGCAAACGTTATAAAAACATTCTAGAAACCAACACTCACATATTATCAGATAATTATAATTTATAACAACTATGACCCTCAAGAAGTTATCATATGTCATGGCAATTTAGTGTTAAAAATATGAACCTTCGATTCCTCAGCTATCTCTGAGCCACGAAATGATTTTGAAGTCAATCAAACTGCAAAACTACAATTTACAAGTAAGAGTCACACAAATATATTTATGAGTATAACAAAAAGAAACATTGTAAATGAATATGCAGATGCTCATGTCAAAATAAAACTTCAACAACTTTTTTATATAAATTTATATTATATAAGTTAACTGATATTCACATAAAAAATGTATATATTAGTAAATACTCATATCAAGATTAAGTAATCTGATAACAGAAAAAAAATATTAGTAATTGTTAAATAGTAGATAAAGAGATATTTATAATCCAAATGATATTCTTAAATATTCATTTTAAGAATAATAAAAAACAGTCTTCATTATATATAAACCAAATTTCTATTGGTTAAAAACCAACACATAGTAAATCGAGAATCAAATTTCTATTAATAACATTTTTCGGAAACAACAAATTTTATGTACCATAGAGAAAAAATGAAGAAAAAACCAAGAGCCAAGAACAAAGTTGTAAATCGAAAAAAAGGATATAAAGTAATAACATTTTAAAAAACACATTGATGTACTATAAAGGAAACATGAAAAAAAATAAAGAAAAAACCAAGAACAAAGCATTGTGGGCTTCGGCCCTCTTTCCTACCAAAAAAACAAACATTAAAAAGGGAGGTGAAGAAGAGTAATAGGAAGCATTAGATAGAAAACAAAGCATTCAATTTTTATTTGCAAATAGATGAACAAATACCAAAAATGAAGTTTTAAAAGAGAGGTGGAGAAGTAACTAATGGAGGTGAGGGATACATAGGGATGATAATGGGCAGTGTTTGGACAGGGTAATATAGTATCCGTCCCCATATCCATGGTTTAAAAAAATCTCCGTACTCGAGTCCATATCCGCGTAGGCACCAATGTTCATACTCGTACTCGTATTCTATGGATACTTCAATGCCCGTACTCGTAACTGTTTATCCGCGTTTGTAGTAAAATTAAATAGATTAATTACAAAATATCATATAATTTTAAGTTTTTAAAAATATTGAAAAAAATTATGAATTTATTGTTGAATTAAGAAATAAATAAACACTTTTATTGAAATGTTTAATAATTTAATAGTAATATATTTTTTAAAAATTGATAATTATGTATTTTCATATAATAATATAAATGATATTATATAAATATATAGTTTGGGTATGGGGCAGAGTTGGTAGTAAAATAATCGTGCTCGTATTCATACCCACTTATTTTAATTGATAATTATCTGTGTCCGTATCCATACTCATTTTACATATTTTTACTCTATCTATTATAAGTATTTTTTACGGATACCTATAATATAATATAGGGAAAATACCATTTTTCGTCCCTTAACTTTGCCTCGGGGTCCATTATGGTCCCTTAACTTTTAAAAAGTTCAATTCAATCCTTTAACTCTGCAAACAGGACCACGTTTGTCCTTTCCGTCCATTCTGTTAGTCAAAGTCAATCTATAACATCATGTGGCGCTGATGTGGAATTCCACGTGGCTTAGCGACGGAAAAATCCATCACTTAAATATTTTCTGGATTTAGATTAATGATCTTCATCTTCTTCCCCAATTTTGCCTGCACATTTTTAATAGTTCAAAACTGCAATATTTTCCAAGTACTAAATGTTCAATGCAGATTCAAACGGTCAAACCCCCTTAGCCATCATCCTAGATGAGAAAGATTCTGTTTTTCTAAAGGATTCATTGACACAACATGTAAAGCAAGAGAGATTCAATGTCTCAATCTTCAGTTTCTTATCCCTAACACTCCCTCTTTCTCCTTCAACATCTTTTTCTTCAACATATCTCTTTGAAGAATTCTCTCTTGTTTCACTCAAACTCATAAAATCTCTCTCAACCCATTTCCCATCTTGGTTTGAATGCTCAGAAACCATAACGTCTTTACCCTTATGACTCATTCTATCAAACGAATTCAGAAAACTGTCACCATGAAGCTCTTTATCAGCAAGACTCAATTTTTTATTTCTACACAGATAGCTTAGGGTTAGTTCTTGCATACTTGAGTTATTCTTAAACCCACCAACACCAGAACCAAAACCACTCATCTCTAAACCCCTTTTCGGCATCTTTATTCCTCTAGGTTTGTATGTTTTCTTTAATTGATTATAATAAAGTTAATATGCTATATGGGTTAATGGAAATACAAATTTTTTGAGTTTTAAAGTTAAAGAATATTGTGGGTTTGATGAATTTTTTGAGTAATTTTTTGGGTTGTTTCATGAGTGTGTTGGTTGGGTTGAAGAAAATAGAATTCATGGAAGATAAAATCTAGAAAAAAAACCAACGAATACATAGGGAAGAAGAAGGTGTTCAAAAGAAAATGCCAACTCAGATGCCACACGTGCCACGTGTGCAGACCCAAACGTCTGTTTGCAGTAAATAGACGGAAAGGACCTACGTGCTCCATTTTTTAAACTTAAGGGATTGAATTGAATTTTTTAAAAGTTAAGGGACCATAATGGACCCTGAGACAAAATTAAAGGACGAAAAAGGGTATTTTCCCTATAATATATAGGCCAAATTGTCATCCCTATCCCTACGAGAGTGGAAAAGAAACAAGATTCTGTTGACGAGGTTTGAAAGGGGAAAGATGAAATGCAACTTATAATGAGGAAAACATATAGAGCGGTGACATGTGGCAAAGTCACTATGTGGAGCAAAGGAATAGCCATTAATATGTTAATTACTATACTACTTAATATGTGGAGCAAAGGTGATCTTTGGCAGCATGGTTCTTTCGATATGTCTTTCTTCTGGTGTAGGAGTATTGAGATGGTGAGAAGGTGGGTTTTGGACGCAGGGTGTATCGTTGATTTTGTGTTTCCAGCTGACAGGCCTGATGGAATGTTCCTGCAAGTGGTGGAGTTTCTTTCCGAGGTGGCTTCGGCTAGGGTATTGCGTCAAGTTGCATATGGTGATCTAGTAAGATTCGGTTTCTTCGATGGCTCTGAGTTTCAAGGTTTTGGTGTCTGTTTCTTAGGGTGTGGAGAAGTGGTTATGTTGATGTTGTTCCGGCATTTGAGGTGGAGTTTGCGTGTCATCTATTAGCAGAGGCGCAGCTGGTCCGGTTTGTGAAGGATTAATGGTAAAACCAGCGACGAAGGATGAGAGTGGTGCTGAATCTAACCGTTATTCGGTTGTTTTTTCGGTGGCTGCTGCAGTCTTTTCGTAAGATGGTTGATGCTAAAATCAGCGACGAAGGATAGGAGTGATTTTGGCTGGCCCTGCATGACAGTGATGCAGGATCTGAATTTTCGAATTGGTGGCACTACTCTTTTTTCCGTTTGTGTTATATTTGTGTGACTTTGTTACTATGTATGGTCTGTGTAGGAGTGAGTGTTGTTGTCATTACGGCAATGGTGTGGCTTATTCTAATTCAGTAATATATGCTGTCATATGTAATTTGGAATTGAATGTTTTGAATGAGGCATTTCTTATGCCCTCTGCCAGTTTATTAATATACTTTCCTTGGCTTTCCAAAAAAAAACTATCCATTTTGCAGTGTAAAGTTATTTGTTTTTCTAACCATTTCCACAACATTATCTCTACAAATACAACTCCAAAATTCTCATCTTTCTTTCATTGCCGCTTCCATGTCCACTGACAATAACACTCCAACCCAGCCTTTACAGGTTCATCTTCTCCCCTTGCACACCCCTTTTTTTCACTTTATAATTGTAACTGTATTGTTTTCTATACATTTTGTTCCTGTTTATTTTCCACTAACACTCTGTTGTGCTTCTACCTTGTTTGAATGCCAATTAAGCACCCCAATTTACGGTCACATTGAGTCAGAAACCTCTTTGAAATATTCATGAAATCAACTACCTATTCAAGAATTCTCAACAAGACTACGACTAACCTTCTGGTTTACTCGATGTTTTTTGTTAGGTTGCAAAGAGGTTAGAGAAGTTCAAAGAAACAATTCTCACCCAAGTTAGCACGCTTGTCATCAAACATGGAGCCATTAACTTAGGTCAGGGTTTTCCCAACTTTGATGGTCCAGATTTTGTAAAAGAAGCAGCAATTCAAGCAATCAGGGATGGGAAAAATCAGTATGCCAGGGGTTATGGAATTTCAGATCTCAACATTGCCATTGCAGAGAGGTTCAAGAAAGATTCTGGACTAGTTGTAGACCCTGAAAAGGAAGTTACTGTTACATCTGGTTGCACAGAAGCAATTGTTGCAACTGTATTAGGACTAATAAATCCTGGTGATAAGGTTATTCTGTTTTCCCCTTTCTATGATTCTTATATTGCCACTCTATCCATGGCTGGTTCAAATATAAAAAGTATAACGCTGCGCCCTCCAGAGTTTGCTGTCCCGATTGAAGAGTTGAAGTCCACCATCTCAACGAACACTCGTGCCGTTGTTATAAATACCCCTCACAATCCTACAGGAAAAGTTTTCTCCAGAGAGGAGCTCTACACCATTGCATCTCTTTGCATTGAGAATGATGTCTTGGTTTTCACTGATGAAGTTTATCATAAGTTGGAATTTGATATGGAACATGTTTCGATTGCTTCTTTGCCTGGAATGTTTGAGCGCACAGTGACAATGAACTCGTTGGGGAAGACATTCTCGTTGACAGGATGGAAGGTTGGATGGGCCATAGCACCGGAACACTTAACATGGGGAGTGCGACAAGCGCACACGTTCATTAACTTCTCAATTGCAAATCCTTTGCAGTGTGGTGCTGTAGCAGCTCTTCGAGCGCCAGATTCTTACTATGCGGATCTAAAGAGGGATTATATAGCAAAGAGAAGTATTTTGGTGGAAGGTTTGAAGAGTGTTGGATTCAAGGTTTTCCCATCCAATGGAACCTTCTTTGTGCTTGCAGATCACACCCCTTTTGGATTTGAAAATGATGTTGCGTTTTGTGAATATCTAATTAAGGAGATTGGGGTGGCGGCGATACCTTGCAGTGTGTTTTATTTGGATCAAGAAGAGGGGAAGAATTTAGTCAGATTCACTTTCTGCAAGGACGAGGAAACTCTTAAGACCGCGGTTGAGAGGATGAAAGAGAGGCTTAAAAAATAATCTTTATGCATGTTCGGGTCATGTGATGCATATATAAATAAAGACATTTTCCTTTCAAGTATCCCAAAATTTTGAACATGTTTTCTATAGTTCTAGCAAAGTATATGCGCTTATAAATCAATGTTGTATTGTACCTACTCCGTTTGATCATCTTTATATCAATGAGGACTTCTGGTATGAAGGTGTTGAATAGGGAGTGCATTACGATTAGGACATATTTTGAGTCAAGACCATAGTCACAGAATTCGCCAGGTTACATAGAGAATTGCGTATTGGTTCGTGCGAACCGGTTCGCGGTACTTTTATGAACCGGGTTCACGTGAATTCTCATAAAATTCACCAAAACAAAAGAACCAACGTACCACAGCTACAACATAAAAAAAATTTAAACTAATTCATTTTGGAGATATATTGTTGCAGTAGGCATGCCCCACTAACTCTCAAAAACCTCAAAAAGTGAAAAAATATAAACTATCACCGTTTAGTCACTGAGCATGTATACAAATGCAAGTGGACTTCGGTGATTCATTCAAGAAAGCTTTGTCTTTTATTTATAGCTGTATTGATTCTTAAAGTTAAAGACATATCCGATGTGGGACTCAGAGGTATTGTCTTTTTTTATATGTTTGACTATTATGTTATCTCTCACTATTCTAACACTCAATTAATCTTTTTATCTTAAAAAACTAAACTATTTTAATTATAGCGTACCGATTATTATATTTAAACGTACCGCGTACCCAAATAACGTACCGACTATGTATACCCCTCGCGAACTTAATTTTTTAAGAGTCGCGTACCGCGTATCCAAATTCGTACCACCTACCGAAACGAATTGCGAATTGTGTGACTATGGTCAAGACATAAAAATAAAACTTTATGAATAACAGTTGTAGTAGGGAGCTCCAGTTGGTAGGCAACACCAACAATTTTATCTATCAACTTAAAAGGACCATAAGACTTCGGTAGTAACCTGTTGAACCCTTGAGATGAACAGAGAACTACAGACAAGGTTGTAATTTGAGATAAACATGATCACCCATAGAAAATTGTTGATCACTTCGACCTTTGTTGGCCTGCTGAGACATGCAGTTTTGAGATTGAAAGAGGTGAAACTGAAGTGATTTAATGACGTCTTTCCGGACTTGCAAATTCACGATAATAGAAGATGACTCTCCTAGAAGGTAAGGAAGGTGTATTGGACGGGCATGGCATGACCATACACATCCTCAAAAGGAGTGGTCTGGATAAATGAAAATTAATATTGCACCACCATTTAACTTATGATAACCAATTAGACCATTGTACACAGTTTCCATTCGTACACCTACTTGGTTTGTTGTTTTTTCCCCAAGGATGTACTGATATACAACACGCGATAATGATATTCCATCAACGCAACACTAATGTCTTTGCTGGAGGCTTCTGTATCGACCGTAAATTTATTTGCAAAATTAGGAAGGCACAAAACTAGTGCAAAAACTAAAGCTTGTTTGAGCTCCAAAAAATCATTAGTTGCAAATCCAGTCCAAACAAAATTATATTTTTGTCAACTTATCATGTGAAGGTTTAGCAATCTTTCCAAAAGCATTGACAAACCAGAAATAATAACCAACAAAAGCCAAGAAACCCCTCAATTGTTAAGGGTCTGTGGCGGTTCTAGTACAAACTGAGTGAATTTTGGCCGGTTTTATGGACACTCCATCTTTGGTCATGAAATGACTAAGGTAATCCACCTTTGGCAATACTAAAGGACACTTAGACTTTTTGAGAAACGCGTGGCGGTGGCTAAGGAAAATCTCTTTTACATGATGTAGATTGTTCTTGAATTGTTTTACTATATAAATCAGCAAATCATCAAAAAAGATAAGAATCATTAGAATTGTCAGAAAATACACCATTTCCACTCATCTTTTTCATTTTATAACCTGAGCATGGCTTGCTTTTGGCGAGAGTGACTGAGAGCTTCTTCTTCAGAGAGCTGGTCGCTATTGAGAACCTTGCTAATTCTATCAGAAGGCTGATGAGAGCGAGTGGAGACGGGGGCGGAGGAGTGAGACGGAGGAACTTCCAACCAAGTGAGTAGATCGGAGGTGTTGGTGTGTGGCTTCCTCACCGGCGTGCTTGGCATTGTTTTCTTGTATTGAGTTTGAATGAATGAAGAAATGAATATGAATTTTTTTTCTCAATATTTTTTTCAATTAATTAAGATTTTTTTTTACAAGAATAGGAATAAGATTAGAAGCAAACAAACAACACACTACTATTTCTTTTTTCTTTTTTAAGAGAAAATCAATTCTTTTAAGAACTATTATCATTAAACTATTATATTGTTATGCATAAATGAAATTTTGTTCTAATTACAATAAAATATCAGACATAAGGTTGGAATAATGTGTACGACAATATGCGTAACAGGAAGGATGAATGCATAAATTACAATTAATTTATTGAATTAACGCAATAAAAGGAAACCCACTCTTAGTAGTTAGAATTACAATTAATTTTATCTGAATTCATCATGTTCAGTGTCGCTTTATGAATACTACCCGTGAAATTTCAATCTAAACTCCCCCTAAATCGGAGACACCACTAACTTACACTGAGCACTCTCCAAAGTGTTTATTTAGTTACGAAGATGAATACAACTCAAAAAACTTTTAAAAAAATTTAAAATTTATACTAAAAAATGTAATGTACAAAATACTTTAAAAAAAACAAAGACTCAACAAAAACAAAACTCTCTTACAAAGTATATATTCTCTTTAGATCTACTTTCACAAGAGGTAGAACCTGCCCTTAAATAGCAACACCATCCAGCAAAAAATTCCACTATAATTTTGTCAAGAATACGTCTGGAACCTCAAAAGCCCTTAAATAGCAACACCATCCAGCAAAAAATTCCACTATAATTTTGTCAAGAATACGTCTGGAACCTCAAAAGCACACACGATCAAATCTTCATAATGTTGATTGAGATCATTGATTGAACTTGAACAAATCAAAATATCAAAAGGAGTCTTTCTAAAAATAAATTTTATGATAAATCTTTTCCTAATCCAAAAACGAATTTTAACAATAATATCTCATATTGGACAAAAAAAAAACATATCTCATATTTTACCACATATATTTCAATCGACGTTGCGCTTCAAGCAAACAAACAAAGACAAGATGTCTCACACAATGTGATACATTTTACTAACACGTTGCTTTTCACGTATATTTCATAAAGCCAATTTTGAATAAAAAAATCCAATAATATCTTCATTTGATATAAATAAGAATTCCAAACTCTCAAGTAAATGATTTATAATAAATTCTCTTCCAAAACAGAAAATGCAATATAAATAATTTTAAATAAAAGTTGGAGATCTTCTCATTAAATGCAAATTTAAATCTAGTAATTAAATCAAATTCAATAATATCTCTTCATGGAAGGTTTATTTAATAAAATATTTTCCAATCAAAATATTTCTAAACCAACTTCAGCAAAATCTTGGACAAATCAAATTTTATAATAAACTCTCGAATCAAACATCTGATCAAATGAGTCAAAATTAAACTTTTCAAAAATAGCGCACTAGAGAAACACGAAGGCAAGATGTGTTCAACATCTTTTGAGACATCTTGCTTGACATTGTTTCTTATAAAATAATGCCAATCACTTGTAACAACAATCTCCCTCATTAGCTATTTTTTAGGAAAAACATTGCTTAAACACTTATTTAAGAATGTACAACAAATAGCACACAAACAAGGATTAAAACATTATCCTAGAATAGATATGTGTCTTTTTTCACTATTTTCCTCAAAATAGACAAAGGTCGGAGAACAACCAACAACAGTCAACGCAAAAACACCTAATACAAACCAGAACATAATAACCTCACAAAAACCAACGCATCATAGCCTTGATCATAACTAATCTGGATGAATACTTTTAGAGTTGTTGACTTAATATAGACAATAATCCTTTGAAGCGGAGACTTCAAAATTGTTGATGAAGTTTGTTCAGAAGTTGCAGAGTCATTCCTGTTGACAACATCTTCTTGCTTCAATTTGTTAGACGCTAGGCTTAAGGATCTAGAGGGGGTGAATAGATGCCTCAGGATTTCTCGAATTTATTTCAAATTTAGGCGAAAGCGTTTCGAGATTGACTCGCGTCTATTCCGAACCACTATTGAAAGAATCGGATATGTGATTAAACCACAAAATAGTTAAGAGTTAACGATGAAAAGACCACTTAGAGAATCAATCAGTTAAGCTAATGTAAATCGTTTAACTACTTGCTTGATTAACTTTGTTTGCAATGACTTGAGAATGGTTGAAGCAATATATCAAACACTTGGTAATAATGTCCAAATTGATTATGATTCAATGTGTGGTGACTTGTGATGTTTATGCAGAATCTTATCACACAAGTTTAACAGTTGAACCTTTGATCAATTTGCAATTATGACCAGAATTAAGCGAAACGTAAATGAAAAGATAAAAGCAATAAGAACACGATATTTGTTCAGGCGGTTCGTCGATCGTCCTCGCTACGACTACATCTGCCCCCAATTCCAAACGGCAATTAGGATGTCTTTCATTATGATTGAAAATAGTTTATACAAAGAAGATAACAAAGCGATAACGATAAACCGAATATGTTGATCCTTTGAATCTTCTTCCCCTTGATCTTGAGCCAGATCAAGTATCTTCCAAGAGCTTCACTTTGATTCCCTTTCTGCAGTGTTTTGAATTGCTCGAACCCTTGTTCTTCAATCTTCACACTCAGCTGAATCTTTGATGAAGTCTCTTGATAAAAACCCCCAAAATTCACCAATCTTGGAGGACAAAATCCGCAGATTTTATTCACCAACAACCCCATAAACCTTCACCCACTAGGAATCTTCAATTCTGTTCCATGGACGTTATCGATCTTGATCGCAAACCCTCAACGCAAAAATGATTGTGTGTAGTTGTGTTGGAGTTGAGAAGAAGAACGAAGATGAGAAGCCTTTGTGTCTCTTTCAGTTGTTGGTGTTCAAAATGAATAATTAACAGAAAAGGATATATATATAGGAGCTGGTATGTTGATGCAGAGCAAACATACAATTTGGCAATTCTTGAGGAGATAGGTTGACCTACTTCATTGATTAGGTCGACCTAAATGGAGCAAATTAAGCCAAGTTGTAATTGTTGCTAGTTGGGTCGACCTGTTGGGGGTTTGGGTCGACCTAAGATCAGTTGAAACAAGTTCTTGGGATTTTTCTTCAATTTAGGTCGACCTAGGAACGTGGGTGAGTCGACCTAACAGTAACATGAGTGAATCTCTTCAGTTTAGGTTGACCTAGGAACGTGGGTGAGTCGACCTAACAGTAACATGAGTGAATCTTCTTTGTTTGCTTTAATTTGAGTCGACCTAATGATTAGCTGGGTCGACCTAACTGATGCAAAACCATATGCTGAGTAACTGGAGCTTTACACGTTGACCTGGGCACATGGTAGGTCGACCTACATTGTCTTAGATAGCCAAAACTTGCTTTTCTTTGAGTCATTCACTTGTGCTTTTGTATTTGTTCACTTATGATGTTTGCCATGAATCGAAAACTCCTTGATGAGTATAGGCTTGTACTTACACAAATGACTCTAGTCTTCAAAAATTGTTGGTGTTTAGATTTCCAAGTAGGCTTCAGAACAACATCTGAGAGACTTGAGTTTGACTTCTTCAGAGCATGAAAGCTTGGTTCTGACCCTTCAGATTCATAACAGCATCACAACTCTCTTAATGATTGTTCTAAGTGTTTATCTTGATTTATATCAAGGCTAATGTCTTTTGATCCTGCACACTTGAACAACCACTAGTAAAACCCTATTGTTCTTTAAAAAATTTATTATCATCAAAACCTTATAAGGGTCTGAATAAATCTTGTTCCAACAAAGAATATAATGCAGGTTAAGACATTCTAAGTTTAAAAAGATGATGACGCGAGAGCATGATATTCTTTGAAGATGATTAGCAAGTTTATTTGGAGTCAGTTTATTCTACCACAATTTTGCCGTATTATGCTTCCAGTAAACTTTGCTTCAATTTGGTCATTTATGGAACCATTTTTTCTATGAAATTTGTTCTTTGTTTTTTTTTTGAAATGGTCATGATAGTCACGATAATGTTTAATGAGGAACAAATTTTGGATTTTCACGACTTCTTTGACATTATATTATGTGTGTGAGGAATAAGATGTGGTTGAACCTTTTATTAAAAGGTGTTTGAAATGTATGAATGAAATGATTTGTTGGAATTAAACCCAAAACTTTGAATAATTCCTTATCGCTTCACAATGCCAATGAAAGAAACAAGAAAAAAATTGGAAAGAAATGTGAATTAGGGTTTGAAAAAAAAAAGAGGAGGAAGAAGAATATTTTCTGCAGAGTTTCTCTCTGTCCACAAACTGTGGAAAATATTATTCGCTTTGCAACTGCAAAATTCTGTGAATATAAGTGCATACAAAATAGGGTCACTCCATCTATTTATAGTTTTAGGTGGCTTTCTCCCTAAGCCAAAGCCCAAAATACCTAATTCTGCTAACACTACAAAATTAGCCTAAGTCAAAATACCGATCGAGGTAACTCATTCAACATTTCGACACACACTAGGCTAGACTATTTCGACACAACCTTCCTTTTGTCGAGCAACCTGCTTCGACACAAGGAATTACAATCTCAACACACTACCTAATTCATTATGTCTAACCTATCTACATTCATCATAGCTCTTAGTCTTATGAACACTTTGTCCTGCACACCCATCGTCGTGATATCTGGAATATGATTTTCAGTTCTACAATATTCCAAATTCATCTTTCCTTTAGCTACCTGCTTTGGAAGACAATGAAACCTCATTTCGATGTGCTTGCTTTTGTCATGTGCTATCGGTTCTTCGCCAGATTGATAGTTGACATGTTGTCGATCTTCATGGTAATTGCCCCATGATCTTTTGTTGTAATCTCTCCGACCAGATTTCACCATCCATGTTGCTTGACATGCACAAAGAGAAGCAGTTATGTACTCTGCTTCACATGATAAGACTACCATTACTAGTTCTTTTTTCGAACTCCAAGCAACTGGTGCACCACCTAGCATAAACACATAACCAGCTGTGAATTTTTTAATCCTCAAAATCACTACACCAACTTGAGTCGGTGTAATCTACTAACTTGCATTCTTTTCCTTTATTACCTGCAGGAAACAAAATGCCATAGTCGAGAGTTTCTTTCAGATACCTTAGTATCCTCTTTCGCTGCTAGATGTGATACCTTTAACTTCTACATTACACCCTTGAATTTACATTAAGTAGATTAGAGTATTAGACATGCAATGCTTATTCTTAAATTGATCGAATCTAATCATAATTGGATTTAACTTTCCTTAACCCTGACGTTGACCCATATCTGTCTTCATTCTTAATTTTAAAATGCATGTCTCCAAAGTTTTTTTTTTTTAATTTTCCCATATGAAATTAAGCATGCAACAAAAGATAATTTTTTGTCAGATCATCATATTTTCTAGTAAATCACGTGGTATTAAAATTACCACACAACATTTATTAGCATGATCTAAAAAAACTAACATTGACAAACAGTCATGAAACGCTGAGATTATTTTAATCTTGCACTCTCTGCTACTAGGTAGAGTAAAGAGACTGCACTGTGACATCAACACGAATAACATAAAGTCAGATGTAGATTAATCATATTTTATAATACTCCTCCTACACCTCATCCTGCACACACTCACATTCACTCTTCATTTTCATCTTCACAGAGCATTATCTCTACAACACAAATCCAACAATTCTAATTTCTTTCATTGCCGCATCCATGTCCACTCACAATCACACTCCAACCCATCCTTTGCAGGTTCATCTTCTCCCCTTGCACACCCCTCTGTTTCTGTTTATAATTGTAATTATCTATTGTTTTCTATGCATTTTGTTCATGTTCATTTCGGTCTATTTGCTTATTATCTTAAGGTCTATTTGATGATGCTAACTTCATTGTTTACCTTGTTGAATCTTATTAGAGGGAGGATTTGTGGAAGGATGAAAAATTAGTTCTATTGTTTACCTGATATATCATTGACCAAAATAACTGCAGAAAAAGAACTTTGTTGTTCATATATATGTTTGGTTCTCTTTTGACAAAAGTGATTTTTAGTCAAAAGTGACCTGAATGTTAATTGTTTTATTCCTATAGTGGATTGAGTGTTCATATTGATCTTGATTTTAAGATAGGTTCTGGATTTTGGTTTTTGTTGATGATTCTTTGATGGGTTCTGATTGGTTGATGGTGGATTTGGTTGCGGTAAACTTATGTGTAAAAATAATGTTTGGAGTCATAAATTACAAATTCTAATTTTAAATTATAATCAGTTCTAGAGATAAAATCAATTCTATTTGTAGAGTCAGATACCTCTGAATATTTATCAACAACCTATTTAAGAATTCTCTACAAAGTCAATGACTAATTTAGCGGTTTACTGGATGTTTTTTTCATTTGTTTGTTAGATTGCAAAGCGGTTAGAAAAATTCAAACCAACAATTTTCACCCAAATGAGTATGCTTGCCATCAAACATGGAGCTGTTAACCTTGGTCAGGGTTTTCCCAACTTTGATGGTCCAGATTTTGTAAAGGAAGCAGCTATTCAAGCAATCAGGGATGGGAAAAATCAGTATGCCAGAGGTTATGGCATTCCAGATCTCAATATTGCCATCGCCGAGAGGTTCAAGAAAGATTCTGGACTAGTTGTAGACCCTGAAAAGGAAGTTACTGTTACATCTGGTTGCACAGAAGCAATTGCTGCAACTGTATTAGGATTAATAAACCCTGGTGATGAGGTTATTCTGTTTGCTCCTTTTTATGATTCTTATATTGCCACTTTATCCATGGCTGGCGCGAATATAAAGAGCATAACATTGCGCCCTCCGGATTTTGCTGTCCCGATTGAAGAGTTGAAGTCCGCCATCTCAAAGAACACTCGCGCAGTTGTTATAAATACTCCTCATAATCCTACAGGAAAGGTGTTCACTAGAGAGGAGCTTTATACCATTGCATCTCTTTGCATTGAGAATGATGTCTTGGTTTTCACTGATGAAGTTTATCATAAGTTGTCATTTGATATGGAACATGTTTCGATTGCTTCTTTGCCTGGAATGTTTGAGCGGACGGTGACAATGAACTCGTTGGGGAAGACATTCTCGTTGACAGGATGGAAGGTTGGATGGGCCATAGCACCGGAACATTTAACATGGGGAGTGCGACAGGCGCACACGTTCATTAACTTCTCAATTGCAAATCCTTTGCAGTGTGGTGCTGTAGCAGCTCTTCGAGCGCCAGATTCTTACTATGCGGATCTAAAGAGGGATTATATTGCAAAGAGAAGTATTTTGGTGGAAGGTTTGAAGAGTGTTGGATTCAAGGTTTTCCCATCCAATGGAACCTTCTTCGTGCTTGTAGATCATACCCCTTTTGGATTTGAAAATGATGTTGCATTTTGTGAATATCTAATTAAGGAGATTGGGGTGGCGGCGATTCCTTGCAGTGTGTTTTACTTGAATCAAGAAGAGGGGAAGAACTTAGTCAGATTCACTTTCTGCAAGGACGAGGAAACTCTTAAGACCGCTGTTGAGAGGATGAAGGAGAGGCTTCGAAAATAATCTTTATGCACGACCGGGTAATGTGATACATATATAAATAAAGACGTTTTCCTTTCAAGTATCCCAAAAGTTTGAGCCTGTTTTCTTTATTTCTACCATCGTGTAGGCTCCTTTCTTATCACTTTGTTGTATATGCACTTATAAATCAATGACGACTTCTGATATGAAGGTGTTGAATAGGGAGTGCAGTAAGATTAGGATATATTTTGAGTTTAGACAAAAAAAAAAAAAAAACGTTATGAATTCCGATTGTACCACCATTCGACTTATGATAGCCATTTAGACCGTTGTGTTGGCTTAACCGAACACACACAGCACAAATTCATTTCCAAAGAATTGCCAACTGTTCCCACTGTGGTACACCGGCATGGCTGGTTGTTTTGGTCCCAAGGATGTACTTATATACAACACACGATGATGATATTGCATCAACACAACATTAGTGTCTTTGCTGGAGGCATCTGTCTTGACGATAAATTTCCTTGCAAAATTAGCATTGTTTAGGCTCCTTTCATATCGCTTTGATGTATATGCGCTTATAAGTCAATGTTACCTGCCTTGTATTACAGGATTACTATGGAAATGAAGAGTTTATATATTACTAAGAGCTAGTTAGTCATGTCTTTCAGATTTGAGTTTGAACTTTTTTCAAGTTACTGGTTATGTGAAACAGAAAACTTTGGATATTATGAAGCAAGCTCCCACAGTTTCAACCTTACCAAAGTTCCAACCAAAAGTCGAAAGAATATCAGAAAGCCATTCGATGAAGAGGTACTAGAGGAAAGGATCATATTTGTTACAGAGAGATAATTGATTGTGTGAATATTGGACGATCATTCCTTTTAGCCTTCAAGGCTTATAAGTAGGTTTGGTTACATCTCAACCAGTCATTGCAAATGTAAAAAATAATCTGCTGAAAGCTTTCCAACTCATCTTTTTAGAATAAAAGCATGTTTAACATAAAATTGAAAAAACAGAAATATAAATGTTGAGTGTATGATTTTAAATCCTATATTTAATAACAGAAATATACTCATTTGGTGTCAACAAATCAGCAAGATTTTCTTCTTTACTGTGAAATTCCAGATCGTCTCTCCAATGATGCAGTCACTAGTACGCTTGTTGAAAATCCTCGTTTTCAAGCTTGGACACAGCAAGATTAATGTCTATTGTCATGGCTTCAGTCAACAATTTCCAATTCATTAATGATGACTCGTATTCTAGGATGTGTTCACGCGTCTCAACTTTGGTCTTGTATTCATGATCATTTCCAGAAATTGACTTATGCTCGTGCACATCAATTAAGCTCATGATTGCGTGCTACAACCTTAGATGATCGTAGTATCAATGAACATATATCGTGAGTCAAACATTTTTCTCTAGTCTCAGTTGGAGATCCTATTCCATCTTAGCAACACATTGACATCATTCTCGAAGGTCTTTCTTTAGACTATGGATATGTCATCTCTGTCATAGAAAGAAAATTTGAAATAATCAACTCAAAAAGTTGAAGCTCTACTAATTGTGCATGATATGCGCCTCTCAAAGTTCAACAAGAAGGTGCAACTTGATGTAGCATCCATCAATCTTTTCAGATTTCCTTTGCAGATGCAGTATTAGTGTAGAGATCATAGAGACGATCGGATAATGTGTTCAGAATATGTCCACGGCATATCAATTCATCTTCCTTACGTTTCTTTCTCTCCTTTTTTATTTCATCGGTGTCATCCGCAGTTGGTTTTGGAATTTCCTCCAAATCAGGATCCAAGACATATTGAATTTTCAGAGTAGTCAGGAGAAATGTCATTTTGTCTTGCCAACGGGTAAAGTTTGTTCCATCAAAACGATCTAGTTTCACAAGGTCATGGTTCATCAGTTTGATGCTTGAAACAGAAGCGTTAGTGGCCATAGTTTGAGATACTAAAAGATTGTTGGAAAATATCAGTTTCAATCGAATGGACCGAGGTCGGAATCGTGAATGGAATCACTTTCTTTATAGTATTTCAAGCACTCTTGAATGTCTTAGAGTTTCGATGCAGGAATACCCAGGATAATTCAGCCTTATCGAGTTTGCGCAAGACCGGCGAAAACTCGAAATGCAGCGAAGAACGATCTGGATTTTTTAGAGGAATTTCGATTTTTTGTGATGTGACATTCTAAATCCGGAATCATGTTTTTATAAGGTTGAAGATGAAGAAAACTCTTTCTATGCTTATGGTTTCATCATTTTGAAATGATGCATGTATGAGGTATTTATACGTGAGTAAGTTGGAGGCAAAAGGAAAACTAAAGGTTTAGAAAAGAATGCAAAATGTCAACAACAAAAATTTACACATGTGTTGACACATGTAAGTCATGTGCTGACTCATTTTGGCACATGTTTGTCATGAGTCGACTCATAGTAGTAAATTTTCTGCTATATTTCAACCTGAAGAGCCTTATGAGTTAACTCATGCAAGCAGTAGTTGCAATCTTTAAAACCAAGTACATGTGTTGACACATGCACATAGAAGCTACAATATATATCGACACATGCAAATAAAGCCTACAGGCTTTAAAATTCATGCACATGTGTCGACCCATAGATCGTATGTGTCAACACATATACTTGTTTTCATATAAAAATATGTTTTTAATGCATAAAACCTTTTCTAAATGCATTTTAAGATTCCTAGTACTAAGATGCATATTAAGACTCAGAGATACAGTCCAATATACAAAATTTTTAAAGTTTTCCTAGTTTTGATATCATACAAAATATCTCTAATAGGATAGTGAACTAACAATAGAATGTCATGCCACAACAATTCGAGATGACTAGCTCACATAACTAGATCATAAGGGAATGTCCACAAACATAAGATGAAATAGGTTTATTGAAAATTCTATATGCTAATCCTTTTGCAGGACTAGATCATGAAGACCCATAAACACATCTCACAAAATTTTATGAGTTACCTTGTAGATTCAAAGCTCTAGAAGGTGAGCAAGAGGCGATATTCTTAAGGTTGTTTCCATATTCATTGACCAGTAAAGCGAAATAATGGTACTTTGATCAACCAATACAAGTGATGAACATCTAGAAGTTGAGGAAGAGGCAGTATTCATGAGGTTGTTTCCATATTCGTTGATCGGCAAAGTGACAACCAACACAAGTGATGACCAACTTGAACACGCTGGAGAAAAAGTTCTTGGATAGATTCTTTCCTCATTATAATTTCATGGAAACTAAAACAACAATCAATGTATTCTCTGCATAAGTTGTTGCCAGATGCTATTGTTGGGGATTCTCTAATGTCAAAAAGCGCAGAAGATGTAATTGTGATAATTGAACGAATGTCACTCAGTGATCAAGGTCAGTACAATAGGAACTCTGATCAAAGAAAGAATAACATCATTGAATTAAATACCAATTCTGCAATTATATCACATAATAAGTTACAAAAAGTATATGAATTGACAAAGTAGTAGTCAAAGCTCCAACAACAATTGAAGTAAATGCATGAGACATCAAAGCACATGCAGATTTCATTCTATGAGCTATGTAGTGACAATCACCCTACTGGGTTTTTCCCTCCAACTGATAAAGAAGTCAACTATGTTGGAAATCAACAAAGCCTTTAGAAATATCAAACAATAACTACAAAAAGAACATTTTCAATCAAGGATGGAGATAAAAAACTGCTCCTTCAAGTAGGCAATTGTATCAGAACTACACTTTAACACCTCCACAAGACAAATCAACAAAGTTGGAGGATATATTTAACCAGTTTGTGAAGATGTCGGTTACTAACTAGAAGAATACCAAGGCATCTATTAAAAACCTTGGAACACAAATTGGTCAAATGGCAAAGCAATTGGCTAATCAACATAAAGATGTTTTCAATTCCAACATACTGACAAATTCAAAGAGCATTGCCATTCTGTCACTGTTGACAAAGATGAAAATGTTATTTCTGCCAAAGGTCAAGAAATAGAAGAAACACAAGAGGAAATGGAGAAAGAGGAAAGCTTTGAGGATATCCAATAGACTCTGCCATAAAATGAAGCAGATCCTGGTGTAGTCATACTACGTATTTCCATAGGTGATATAAAAGTTGGAAATGCGCTTATAGACTTGGGTTATAGTGTGAACTTGATTCCATTAACGGTTGTTCAAAAGATCGGTGACCTTAAAATAAAACCAACTATAACAACATTAAAAATGGCTAACAAAACATTTAGGAAGCTAGTGGGAATAATTAAAGATGTTATGATCAAAAATGAAAAATTATCATTTCCTGTAGATTTCATGGATATGGACATGAAGGAAGATCTGAAGATACCTTTTATCTTAGGAACACCCTTCATGAAGATCGCATGGAGGCTAGTCAACATTAGAAAAGGGCAAGTGAAGGTAAGGATCAAAGATCATGAGGTCTGTTTTCATATGCTTGGAATAACATAACATTAAATGCGGCAAGCTAATGACATTAAACAAAGAGCTTGTTAGGAGGAAACTTAACCTAGTTTTGATTTTTTTTTTAAAATGCTTGGATCTCACAGCTTGATTTCAAGAAAACACCATCAAATATACTATTTCTTCTTCAATTTTAGAATAACTCAAGTATGTCAATCCACTTCGGAATCTCTATACAACAAGAACTTTTTTTGTATAAAATTCATTATGTTCCTATCTTAGAAATCAAATAGAGATAATATGATTGCTTTATAGTTGATACTCTTATGTTGAGAAAATGCATGTTTACTTGAACTACTACAATAGGATAAGCATTAGGTTTGAAAATAGAAATTTTTAAGAGCTTGACTATTGATTGATTGTATGATGTTAAACATATCTAGGGCTTATGAGACTATAGTAAAAAGCATGTTAAACCCTAGATTTTTATCATTCATCATGCATAGTGAAAGAAAATAGGATGCATTTTCATGTATTTGATCTTATTACTTACAAAAAATTTGATCTATGTATGTTGTTAGCTAAATGTTGAAGATGGCTCCAAAGAAATCAACCGCTAGAAGGAAAAAACAAGTAGCCAAAACAAAGTCATCTGAAATACCCAATGACGATCACCAATTTAGAAGCCAAGTACATGAAGAGTTTTGTAATGAAGTAGAAAGCTGAAACATGGTACCAGAATAAGCATTTGAATTAGAAGATCCATGGGAATACTCAAACATGATACAACAAATCAACATTAGAGGCAGGGGTGTATCCTCCGGAGTATCAAGAGTTTTATGCAAATGCCACACACAGTGAAGTTGTACCTTTTGCAAGATATTCCTGGCTAAGGGGACAAGTGGTTGCTTTTGACAAAGATATCATTCATGCATACCTTGAAGATCACTATGTGGTTGATCCTGAAAGGTTGGATCCTTTTGCTACACAATTAACAAAAGGTAATTAGGACTATGATCGTATAGCTGCAGATATATGTGCTGTTGAGAAACATATAAGACAGGGCGAGATGGGAAGCTCGTATGTTTCAAGAGATCCTACTTATCCATCTAGTCCCAAATTTGGATGGCATTCAAGCTTTACAACATTAGCCCCTAAGAGTCATACTTCATATGCAACTCTCACCACTGCACAACCCATTTAGTACATCCTAAAGGAAAGTATGTAGAAGTTGCTAAGTTGATATCTAACAAAATTTGGTATATCCTAAATTCACAACAAAAGCATGTTCTTGCTTTTCCTAGTTTGATCACAGGATTATGCAAGCAACATAATGTTGATATCCCATATCATTACCATTTCTGCCGAACCCCAAAGTTGAATAATAATTTTGTTTCCTGTCACTGCACGAATTGAAGAAGAAGGGTACCACCACCAACACCACTAGTTCATCCTACTGCACCATCCAAACATCAACATGGGATGGCAAGCTTTTATGCCATAGATCCAAACATGTCCAGAACCCTCGTAAACAATAACACACATCACATAATAAATTGAAATAATCCCAAAAAATCCAAACATACATTTTAAATATTTCAAATAATAAAAGTTAAACCAAAATATCAATCTATTAACCATTAACCATACAATTAATATTCTAAATTATCAAAATAAAATAATAAAATACAAACTGATATTTCAAACCACCATCAAAATAATTATGTAACCAAAAATATTCTACATTCAAGACTACGATCAAAACAACCACTTAACCAAAAACATTTTACTTCATTATTCATTGAAATCTATAAATCAAGTAGATAAATCGCCAACACTAATTTTGATATGAACGGGGTGAGTTCGAAAATAAGTAAGGAATATGACTGGGTGAGTTCAAAAATAAATATAAATTAATATTAGTGTCTCTATTATTTTACAGTCTTATCTCTTAAAATCCGAAAAAAACTCAAACATGAACATAAACTCTTTTAAAATAGACTTTTCTCATCAAACTCAAATAAGTTCAGCTGAATACCCACGCGTACAAGTTCTATTTCCATCAGTATAAGAGTGAATAATGACCCTTTAAAAATACACATAGTGAATTTTCTCCTCCAAACAACTCATTATATATCTATTTAATTCAAATTTTCTGAAAACATATTGTAAAACCAAATTGACAATATTTAATTCCTTCATATATCTTCCCCCAAACACCACTAAATAAAATTAAAAAATATTTGACATTATCAAATTGAAAATGTATTTATTTATGTACAACATAAAGTACTACATTTTTATATTTCATACTCTGCTTCCTTACCATAAACGGCACTGTCAAGACCAAACATTTAGTCAGAAAGGAATCAAATTCCAATTATTAATACTATAGTATTATGCAGCTCTATAACATCCCTTGCTCCACACACTCCCTCTTCAGATTCGTACCCTCCCCAAAATTGTTACGCTTTTCTAATCATTTCAACACCCCCTCTTTCTCCAAACCTCTCATTGCCGCCGCCGCCATGTCCTCCGTTTCCACCGAGACTCCGCCTCTGCAGGTTCGCCCATTTCTCTCTTATCCATTCCAGATCCCTCGATTATTTCGTTTGCATGTTAAAATATTATCTACTGTTTTGTATTATATTTAATCGCTTTTTGTTGTAACTGTTTGTGTTCTACTAGTTTCACTGCAATGATTTTTTTTTAGCTTTCATTAGTTTGTTTAATTCACTTATTTGCTTTGAGATTCTTCATATTAACTTCTGAATTACTTAGGTTTTGTTTCGGGGAGATAGGAAAGAAAATGGTTTGGGGGAAAATGGAAGGAATGAATTAGGGAGGAAAAAACCCCAATTTAGGTTTGTTTTTATGTTAATAGATGCTGTTTGCTATCATTTTGTTTGTTAGGTTGCAAAGCGGTTAGAGAAGTTCAAAACAACAATTTTCACCCAAATGAGTATGCTTGCCATCAAACATGGAGCCATAAACCTTGGTCAGGGTTTTCCTAATTTCGATGGTCCGGAATTCGTAAAGGAAGCAGCAATTCAGGCAATCAGAGATGGGAATAATCAGTATGCAAGGGGTTATGGAGTTCCAGACCTCAACATTGCCATTGCTGAGAGGTTCAAGAAAGATACTGGATTAGTTGTGGACCCTGAAAAGGAAGTTACTGTTACGTCTGGGTGCACAGAAGCAATTGCTGCAACTATTTTAGGATTGATTAATCCCGGCGATGAGGTTATTGTGTTTTCTCCTTTTTATGATTCTTATGAAGCCACTTTATCCATGGCTGGTGCAAAAGTGAAAGGCATTACTTTGAGCCCTCCAGATTTTGCTCTCCCGATTGAAGAGTTGAAGTCCGCCGTCTCAAAGAATACCCGAGCCATTCTTTTAAATACCCCTCACAATCCTACTGGAAAGATGTTCACTCGAGAGGAGCTCAATGCCATTGCATCTGTTTGCATCGAGAATGATGTTTTGGTGTTTAGTGATGAAGTTTATGATAAGTTGGCATTTGATTTGGAACACATTTCTATTGCTTCTTTGCCTGGAATGTTCGAGCGGACGGTGACAATGAACTCGTTAGGGAAGACATTCTCTTTGACTGGATGGAAAGTCGGCTGGGCCATAGCACCTCCACACTTATCATGGGGACTGCGACAGGCGCATGCTTACCTCACTTTCGCAACCACAAATCCAATGCAGCGGGCTGCTGCAGTAGCTCTAAGGGCACCAGAGTCGTATTACACTGAACTGAAGAGGGATTATATGGCAAAGAGAGCTATTTTGGTTGAAGGGTTGAAGGCTGTTGGCTTCAAGGTATTCCCGTCTAATGGAACATACTTTGTGATTGTAGATCACACCACTTTTGGACATGAAAATGATGTTGCATTTTGCGAATATCTTGTTAAGGAGGTAGGAGTGGCGGCCATTCCTACCAGTGTGTTTTACTTGAATCCAGAAGAGGGAAAGAATCTAGTCCGGTTTACTTTCTGCAAGGATGAAGGAACTCTTAGGGCTGCTGTTGAGAAGATGAAGGAAAAGCTTAGAAAATGATCTTTATTTTATGATCATGTCAATGTCATGTGTTGTAGTTGGTTATTTGGAAGAAATTTACTTTTCCAGAAACTCAAATGTAGGTAGGTTTGTAATAACTTGCTATTGATTAGCTCAGCCGTCGCAGTCATTAGCAACAACTTATCCGCTACGATTGCGATTTTTCCCCTGAAACTTAATGTTATGATGGCTATGTTGTTTTCAATGAATAATAGTTTGAAGGGGTATATTTCGAATGCAATCATGAGAAAACACCCAGGACAAATGTATCATTTAGCATCCAGTTTGTGGCAATAAAGATCATTTTGATGGTAACATATGTGTTTGGCTTAAAATGGCAAATTGATTTGACCTGAAGCTCATATTTGTAGTTTATCCTGTCAACCAAATTGATTCTACTCTTTTGCTGAACTATTATTTTATATATTATTTTGTTTGTCGGTTATGTTTTTGTTTGTATGTAAAATATGCTTGTATTTTTCTTTAGGAAGTATTTTTTTTTCTTACTCTCAATTATTTCACTTTATGCAACAATTGAATTAAATAGTATGAAATTTAAATAAGAAAATTTTCCACCCCACCTTATAGCATTTAGCATTTAGGCGCATCACCAAATTGACAATTTTGCCCTCGTGCTTCCGTAGATGGATCTCCGGAATTGAGAAAATTTCAAATTCTCAATTAATTGAGAAAAATCTTTTGTAGTTATATTTATGGAAAGATTTGATAGGGTTTGACAATAGATTGTTTTCACTGTGTTTTATACGCTTCCGAAGATACATCGACGGAAGGAATCAAATTTTTTTAAAATATAGGGTTTTATACGCTTCCGAAGATACATCGACGGAAGGAATCAAATTTTTTCAAAATATAGGGTGCTTATGGTTGTGCATTTATTGAAGAGGGAGTAAAAATGAAAATTTCTGTAGTGCGTAAGAGATCCATGCTATTGATTCGGGGATCATTTGTATCTTTTCAAGTGAATTAATGAAAATAAGTTGTAATTTTTAAAATTACTTATCTTAAAATTAATTCTATCAAATTCAATTATTAATTCTATCAAATTCAATTTTCATCCTAGAGATCAAAGTGTTCTCTAAAAAAAATTAACTTGTTGCATGCTAGGTATTAATATTAAATCTTTATCATAAAAATTGTAAAGTATTATTTAAAACGGTGTTTCCATTATATTGCACATTGATTACATATCAAGAAAGCTCACTACAAATTAATTTGGTTATGAAATTAGTGTGCGTGTGTGTGGTCTAACGGTGAATCGCTTGGGTCTTGAGAGTGTGCTCCTCTCAAGATCTCAGGTTCGAAACCCGCTAGGTCCAAATTGCCTATTAAAAAAAAAATTTGGCTATGAAATTAATCTTAAAAATAAATTAGTGCTAACAAATTAGTCCTCAAGAGACTTGTGATGAGATTGATGTAAGAGATTAAGTTAAAATGACTGCATATTCAGTAAAATTGCCACCTCAAAAGTTGGTAAAGGTTGGTCTCAATAATGTTAAGGCTCAGTAATAGGCACTCAATAATATTGTTCATGGACAGTGGTGAACCTTTAGAGGTTGGTCTCTATGAGTGGATGAAGCCTTGGGCCGAGTTTATTGTTGAAACATGCCATGAAATGTCTCATGTAGGGTGCTATCAACAACCATATTCCCCGATCCTAAAGTAAAAAATAAACCCAAAAGTTAACCATCAAACTTGATGGTCATTTCTAACTATTAATCTGGGTCTTTGAAATAAAATTCATCATTAAATAAAATCTCACATTGGTGTAAAAGGATCTAAGGCGAGTCTTAATAGCTCAAGACTCATTATTAGTAAAAAATTTAAGAGGAAATTTTTGTAGATAGAAGTGAAAAGATCTTATTAGGAATGTCAGCCGCCTTCTCATTGTCTTTGAATTCAAGAATGAGTCACTTCAACTTCTCATCTCTTGGGTTGTCTCCCTTGTTATCTTCCGCTGTCAATTCTCCAATCTTTTCCTTCATGGTGCCCTTGGATTGTGTCTTGGGGCACGAGAACCCCATTATGATGGAATAAATATAGTGATAGCCCCAAAAGATTGATGTTATGAACAATAACTTTCTCTCAAGATTTCCCATTTTTCTTCTTTGATATTTTTCTCATTACGGGTGCCTTCAGCGATCTCAATTATTTTCCTGGAGGGTCTCTCACTCTAGAAGGGATAACATTTTCTTCTTTGGGATTGCTCCACTTTCTTGGATTTTAAGGGGAATCACCGAGCCTCATGTAGTCATCTTTCCTTCCTTCGTTCTTGGCACATCTACCATGTTTTCCCTTTTTAATCAATTCCTCGGTCTCATCCTTCAAATGAATGCATTGACAAATGTCGTGCTCGTAGCTCTTGTAGAATCAGAAGAATTTAGACCTGTCGATATTTAATGACTTTTTCACAAGATGGGGATACTTCACTCCGACCTCTTTGAACTTGTTGTTAGCACACTCTTATAGAATTATTTCCCTCAAAATTTTCAGCAGGATATACTAAAAAAATAGTATGTGGCCCTTTTATGTTTATCTCTGTCCTCGTGACGTATGTTATCCTTTACTTCCTAGGTGCACCACTTCTTGAGGCCTTGTTCCTTTCGAGATCTTCAGTTAGCATTTTCTCCTTGTAGTTAAGGTATGGTTTAGATCAAGTGAGGAAGTCGTGAAAGCTTACCACGCTTTTTGAATCCAACATCTCCAAGAGCATGCAGTCCAACCTCAAACCTTTCTCAAAGATCCAACACTTAAACTATCATTCGCTCTTCTTACCTTTTCATCCACCTTCATGAATATGCCAATATAATCTATGATGGTTTCATTTTTCTTATGGTGGATTCAACTAAGATCTGCCACCGTCTTAGGTTGACATTTTCATGCAGTAAACTATGATGTGAACTCATTGTACAACTTTTTCCAAGAGTCAATGAATCCGTCCTCCAAAGTTTAAAACCACCTCATAGCATCTCTTTTAAGAGTCAAAACAAACAACTTGCACTTCACTATACTCTTGACATGGTGATAATAAAATATAGTGTCAACATGCTCAACGTGTTTGTCTAGGACCTTGGTTCCTTCGTAATTATCCAACTTTGATGGTTTATATAGTGATTTATGGATCTTGTAGTCAATAATACGCTTGGTAAGTGGATTCTTTCTATGATGAGAAGAGGCATGATGAGGGGATCCACGAGAGGAATTTTTCTTGGGATGTCGATCCTCAGGCAGTTGTAGATGTTATTGCCTCTCTTTGAGTCACGAGAAGGAGAATATTGGCCTTGATGGAGGCGTTGACATCATTCTGGAAACCATGGCGCTCTTTTTGGTTGTAAAACAATATCTACAAAAGAGTCCCTTAAAGTGTCAACGACATGACCATGTTGTAACATCTCTTGTTGAATTGCGATTTTAGAATTTTTTCTGCTGATTTTCTTCTAAATAGAGAAATATTTCACTGATGAGATTTGTATTTTGTTGTTTCACTAAGTTGTAGAAGTTCGTTACGAGCTTGTTCGAACCTTCATTTGGAATACCATTTGGATTTGTTGGAGGTTCTGTGGCAGATCTGGCTCACAGGAGTGGAATTGTGGTGGAGGATGAGATTGTTATAAGAGGTGAAACGTAAATTGTTGCTTGAATTGGCGTGGTACCACCGATGAAGTGATCAAGATCGAGACGTCTTTCTATTATGGAAACTCTTTTTTCGTATGAGTCCAAGCAAGCGCAGTAATATCTTGGAGCATTTGGATCATTGATCTGACCTTAGGTGCGGGAATGACATTGCGGTGAATGGTAGATTGAGTTCCCTTGGATCCTACTATTAGAGATAATCTCAAGAAATAGTTTCAGAGAGGTTTAAGAATGATCCAAACTTGGTAACGTAATGACCCACGAAAGAGATTGAGAGAGTGTTATGGGAATTCGTGAGAATCACAAGGTGATTCCCTCAAACGACGCGACTATTCGAATATAGAACACAAAGTAAGTAGTAAGTCGTTGATGACCACCCTGAAAAGGATTTCGGCACAATCGTAAATCTCTCTAGTGACTGAAGAAGGGTACCTTCAAGGTTAACGCTTCAACGCTCAAGTCAACAAATGAGAGAGAGATAGAACTTACAAGTGTGTGAATGAATCTTACATTGGTGTGACAGAATATTACATTTATATAGGGATGGTAGTTAGAACCACCACCGATAGATACAACACTAGATGCGGGACACTATTAGATATACATCAAAGGTTGAGATGAAGACAATGATCTACTCTAATGTGGTGCATCAATATAGACATCTACCTATTCATCGACTAAATAGGTGCCTATGTTTGGACTAAATCTTCATATTGAACCGATTTTATTGGTCATTAGCCCGCTCTAAACAATATAATACAAATTGTAAAAACAGTTTTTTCATCACTAAATCTTCATATTGAACCGATTTTATTGGTCATTAGCCCGCTCTAAACAATATAATACAAATTGTAAAAACAGTTTTTTCATCAATGTCATGTTGCACTACACATTGGATGCCTAGTCAACAAAATTTTTCACTGCGAATTAATTTGTGCTAACAAATTAGTCCTCAAGAGACCTCGTGATGAGATTAGTACAAGATTAAGTTAAAATGACTACAAATTCAGTACAAGTGCCACCTCAAAAGTTTGTTAAGGTTGGTCTCAATAATGTTAAAACTCAATAATGTTGTTCGTGGTGAGAGCCTACTGAGGTTGGTCTCTATGAGTAGATGAAGCCTTGGGCCGATTTGTAGTTGAAACATGCAATGAAATGTCTCATGTAGGGTGGTGCTATCAACAACCATATTCCCCAATCTTTAAGGTAAAAACAAAACCAAAAGGTTAGCCATCAAACTTGATGGTCATTTCTAACAATTGATCTTGAGTTCAAAAAAAATCATCATAAAAATCAACCGATGCAATTTATTGTTCCTTGATCTTAGGACATGTAATGTAAGGACTAAGTAGTATCTATAAAGTATTTAAATATATTTATTCATTTTTAAATGGTGAAATTTAAGCCACTAGACAAAAAAAAAATTAATATATTTGGTCTTTTTTTTACCAAAAAATTGATTTAACCACTGAATTTGTATTATTAAATGTCCCTAACAAATTTCACCTCTAAAAAAAATTAAAACAAGTAGTCATGTTCAATGCTTCCAACATACACTTATGATGTAGATGTTCAACTAAAACATTCTATCTTTAGTCTTTACCTTGGTTGAATAATACAGTAGAAAAGTGAAACTTGTTCAAAATTCAAAGTCAAGAATATGAATTATGAAGTATCCATTTCGGTTGTACATACACATTATATGACTCTTCAATGCATGTAACAAGTTGGTGTTTAACATCTCCTTACCTTTAATTTTGATAACATATTCAAATTCAAATTCAAATGTATCTGCTTTTCTTTTTTACTAAAAAAGAAAAAGTCTTGACAATAACAGCATAAAGAATTTAAGCATAAGAATATTGTCTAAATAAATATATGAATTCATACATAAGATGTTAAGAAATATAAATCTATTTATGTCATTAGTACTTTAGTATGTACCTTACCATGAATAAAAGAATTTTGAATCAACTACACAAAATTAATAGTTAAAACCAGCTTGGTATACTTAATTGTATTTTTTCAATTTTTTATTGAAAGATATTCTTTTGAAGAAGTAAATAATATTTTTCTTTAAATAAAAGTCAACAATATTTTTAAACACCGTATTTTGACTAATTCAGTTGCATCGCCAACTACACTCACATGAATAAGATATATGGTCAATACAATTTGATAATTTGTGTGTTAGAAGAAATAATGCCACGATGCAACGAATAATTCAACATATACTTATTGATATTGATATTTCTTTTAGAAACACATCATTCATCTTTTAAAGTTAAAATATGAAGTATATCAATACAAAACAACAAGACTCCAATTCAAGAAAAGAATTCTAAGGATAAGTTTAATTTTTAATAGCATTCTATGCCGCTAGGACAAAAGGCACAATAACAAACATCACACGGGAAAAGACATATAATAGATGAGATTGTGTCCTAGTTAAGGGCGTGTGAACCTGATTTCCATCACACCTTTTTCTATTAAATTGGATGGAGCGGTCATCCACACAAGGCATCAGATATAATGGAGACGGTTATAACTGCTCGTCATATATAAAGCACAAAGTGCGTCATTTAAGGTATCCATTCATTCATAAACTCAATTTACTATTTCATTCATTTTCTATCTTGAACGTTAGAGTGTTAACCATGCAGTTTCATTCCCGCCATAATCAAAAGCTCACTCCACTGCATCAGAACTCAAGTTCACGCGATCTTCACCTATCTCTGGTTCCCGTACAAAACATTGGTGCCGTCCATGAGATTTGACTTCTTAATTTCGCCAATTTTCACAAAGAGTCACCATCTCTTTGCCACGATCTCAGATCCTTGATCTTCTCTCTTTCAGAGTTCCAATCTCTTCCTCGCATAAATCATCGATCCATCCCTGTCGTCATGGTGGCATCGAAAGAAAATTGTTCGTTCATTGAAATGCAACGCCATTGTCATGCCAACTGTTGTAACCAACATTATAGATCGAATGAGGGAGGCTCCACTCCGCCCACCGGCTAGGGAGGCTATGGTCTTAGTTACTCCTTCTATAGTTCTGAAGCCGCAAAATGCAACACCTCTTGAAATTATGTTCTTCGCATGAGAAATGTTGGACACGATGTTTGGGACAACATGTGTAACAGATTAAAATAGATTGAGAGATACTAAGAATTAAATCAAAAGGCAATAAAGAACACAAAGGAATTAGTAACTCAGTTTGGTGCAACTTCAGCTACGTCTGAGGGGCTTCCAACCCAAGAAATAAAATTTAATTCCAATAGTATTTGAAATTCAGTTCCTTAAGGGACAGATGTCGCACGCAATGTCTTGACAATTGGTTCGACAAGATAAACCAGAATCACCACAAATTGTACAAGATGATGGTGCATAAAAGCAATAAATAACACTACCCTAAGACTAGAGGGTTGGCTTCCAGCCCAAGAAAGAAAATTCATTATTAGTAGTTTAGTAAAATTAGTTTTACAAGAAATAACAAATTCTATGTTGTTCAATGCCTTTTCCTAACACTACCCTAAGACTTTCTATTTATGACCCCCCATAAATATGAGACACCCTCTCACTTTTTTTTCTCTCAAACACTAACTCCTTAGTGTTTGGGTTTTAACCACTAAATCCTACTGATCAACTTCAATAAATAAGATGAGTGATGTTGAATTTACAACTCAACTAGACAAACCTACAATTATGCCAAGTTATTGAAATATAGTGTGGTGAAGAAAGGACTCTTGTAAACCTAACACTCTAAAATTTTCAATATGAATACTTTAATTCCAATGCATGTTGGAGCTCATTATATAGCATAATAATTCTGGGCTTTTCTTCATGGATATTTTATTTTATTTCGTCCAAAAATAATGCATAATTCGATGGATATTATTTGTTCCATAAATCTCTCTAACAAAATATGATTTGTTTTAATTTAATTCCAAATTTAAATCTCCATTTAAATATGAATTAATCTTCTTCCAACTGTAAAAAAAAATCACGTAATCATATTGCTAAGCCAATAACAATAAAATTTGATCCATTATTTGACTAGAGAATCTTCCAAATCACTGCGGCATTGACCTATTGCGCAAGGCCCGGATGTCATACTAACATGCTGCGATATCGTGTCTAACATGTGTCCCTTCTTCATCTCCATACAACTTAAGCAAACTAGAATAATCTTGAACCCTTTGAACATTTCTCCATGTTGTTGTTTTACAAAATGCAGCCAATTCTAAGAACCAATCCACAAGGATCTTCAATCTCCCCCTTTGGAAAATTATGGTAAAAAAACTCTTCAAGATATATCACTTATTCGGACCAAAATAAGTGACAATAATTGAAAGCACTGGACTATCAGAGCATACAATCAGTAGCAGTAGCCATTTGCCAATCGTCAGAGTTAAGCATCACCGGCAACACTAGAAGGCAGTAGCATCAACAATCAAATGCTTAAACATCATCCATTTAGTTGCTCCAAACCAAACAGATAATCAATCATGTAATTATTCACAGACTTAGTCATGCATGTATCTGGTCAACATATGATTAGTAACATACAATCCTACCAACTAACATTTATCAACATGCAATCATTCATATACTTAGTCAGGGATAACACAAAAAGTTAGTAGTTACTATAAGAATATGCAAAATACTACTAACACAAAAGCTCACTAAAAGGGCCAGTTGTCTTACCCGATGCTCCAGCATGTAGGCACCTGTTAGTTAGTCGCACTAACAAAGATCACATTACACCATTACTCCCCTTTTTTTCCACAAATTGGAAAAGAGTTAGTACTCCAAAATAACAGCTAGAGGTCAGTCATGCAGAAGTTAGTATGTTAGTACATACAAAACCATATCATGAGTAGAATATTTAGAATCAACATTAAAATATGCACGAGTATTGTTTCAGTTATACAAACTTATTAAGAAGCTATGAAGCCTTTATAGAATAAAAATTGCCCAATAAACTGAGCTGAAAACAACTGCAACTTAGCCTTTAATTTTCATGTAGACGACTCCACACTCCAGCATCTTCAGATCAAAAGCCAATTCAAGTTGTCCTCATCTGACTCAGAATCACTAGAATCACTGGATTCCATTAACTCTGCAACAACAACTTTTATCTTTCTTATCTTATCAAGATTCACATTTGTGATCATAATCTTCTTATTTCTCGATGTTCCACCAAAAGGTTCAACTATGGTGATGTTATTCCTAACATCTCCAGCTTCCTTTGCCTTATTTAACCAAAACTCCAACATATGAGCAACATCCTTAGGAACCTCAATTTTTTTGACAAGTAAGTTCCAACTTGATTGCTTAGACGAATCTTCGGAATATTGATTCATGTTGTCCGAATGATTTGGAAGAATCAGAGAGAGATTTGTAATCTGTGAGCATGATAAGGTAAGATGTATGTTTTCTTGCTTGTAATAACAACCCAATTATACCACACTTGAGATAATAAAAGAATCTTCCTTATTTTTCATGCCAAAGTGGTCTTAGTGGAGAGAAACATTTTTTCTCTTTTGACATAACTCCCTAGCATTGGTTGTTATAGACCCTTACATATGCAAATACCAAGGGCACACCTCAATTCTTCAAAATGATTTGCATCATAAACTTTAGAGAAAGAATCCCATACCAATGTCATGACATCTTATCCCACATTATACTCCTTCAACATTTGTTTTATCCTGAGTAACTTCCAACCACTGCTCCCTGCAACTATGTATTCAACTTCATTTGATGATAAGATCACGCCGATTTATTCCTTGTTGATGATGAGGTTCTTCTTGTGTGTCATATAAAATTTCTCCAACAAATGCATAACTTTTTCAAATGTCAAAACTTCCTTGGAAAAAATTCTTTCTAGGCTTATCTTCTTGTGATACAAACACTTCCTCTTTATCATACTTTCCTAATAATAGAAGGACACTTTGATTGTGAATATCTCTTTTCTATCCACCATTTTATGTATGATGAACATTGTGTCCAAATATTTTTCTTCAGCCTCTTTCACTGATTTAAGCATTCTAGTTTCTTCATAGTTACCCATGACAACTTGCTCATCCCTATATCCTTTGTTCCTGAAACTGTAAACCAGACCACATTACAACCTTCAAAAGACCTAATTGAAGCAAGGTTTATTTCGAAAGCATACTACAACAAGGTTGCGTAAGCTGACTCCCATGAGATTTGCCAATAATTTGTTTTGATATTATATCTTTGCTTTATCTTTCACTTTGAATGTCTTAACCATTGTCTTTTGACCAGTGATTCCATTTGCCTTACATTTATAACATCATTCCAATAATGATTTTGATTTCAAAAATATTCTTTGAGCATTGCATTAAAATTTCCATTTTTGAATGAACATTTTATTTGCAAGTAAGCACTCATCTTTCAGGAAGTTCAAGTAGTTGAGAAACTTGATATTGATCCTATCAAGGGCACGTTGCGTCAGGGTCTTGTTGTTCAAGATGTTTTGTTCTAGATTAATTGATCAATTTCAATACTCATATTGTCGCAAGCTTTCCCAACATTCATTTCAAGAATTGAAACATCTACCAGTTATCTACAAGAATCAATTTAAGAATTGAAGCCATGATCAGTTCATCCCCAACACATTTCAACTGAAGCAATGATCAGTTAACTCATAACAATCAGTCAACCAAGGGCAATCTTATTTAGTAATCTCCAAGCCGTTTACCAGTCCTTCTCAAAGGATCATTAGTCATGATACAATTACCAGCATGACAAAAATGTTCAGCATTTTCTTCCCAAGAAGAGTTGGCAGAGTTCCCGTGTTGAGGAATTAGAGTTCCAATATTCCCTTGCAAAAGAGTCTATCTCAGTTGTCGTAAAGAATTGCATTGTATTGATCATTTATCATGCATAGAAAAATTAAATATCATGCATAAAAGCAAAATTCATGCTCATGTGCATTTTCCGAGGCCCTATTGCTATCAACATCTTACCTTGAGATCAAAGTTCAACTCAGTTGGCATTTACCAAAATAGTTTTGTCTTACATTCATCAGTATGTTAGCTGATAATTTCCATTCTCTATTTATGTTCATTAGTACATTAGCTGATGTTGTTCATCCTTTGTTGCTATCATCAGTACATTAAATGACATTATTCACTTTTATTTTCCCTCATTGGTACATTAGCTGATGCATGCCTCTCATTTGTGTCACTTTATCAACACATTAGCTAGTAATTGGTTGTCTCCTGTTTTCTTTCATCCGTACATTAGCTGATGATTGGTCATATTTGTTTTCTCCTTATCAATACATTAGCTGGTATGTGATTTCTCTTCGTCAGTACATTAACTGATGTTAGTCTTATTATGTGCTCCTTATCAGTACATTAGCGATATAGGATTTCTCTTCGTCCGTGCATTAGCTGATGACAATTTCCTCTAATTTCCCTCTTCAGTATATTAGCCGATGCAGGTCGATTTGTTTCATATCTTCAGTACATTTGCTGATGATATCATCCTTCTTGTTTCCCTTGACAGTACATTAGCTGACACAGGTCGGTTTATTTCACATCTTCAGTACATTAGCTGATGGTATCATCCTTTTGTCACTCCTTCAGTACATTAGCTGGAGTCGTGTATCCTTTTTGTCTTGTACATTAGCTGATTTTGATGTTCTTCTCTGCCTTCTTCAGTACATTAGCTGAAGTCGATGTTCTCCTATGCCTTCATCAGTACATTTGCTGATATGGGTCGTTGTTTTCATCCAAAGCCAGTAATCAGATGTCATAATCCCCAGTAAAGTGTTTTTCACCTCATTTAATGTCATTCTTAAATGTCTCTGATGATTCCTTTCGTCTAATGCCACTCTTAGACGTTCCTACCACCTTTTACCATGGGTTTTTATCCCTTTCTTTTCAAGTATTCCTGGATATTCCTTGTCACTTTGACAGATAACCAGAGGTATTTTGTTTCCCCAACAGTTTCATTCATTCGATTCTGTTACTCATTCCTTTTTGTTATTCCTCTACGGAGTTCTTGTTCCTTTTCCAAGTTTCTCCAGCAACAGTTTGTCTCTCGTGGCTATAAATTCCCCACAGAGGTCCGAGTCTGTCTCATGTCATATCATTCAAAAATAATAAAAAAAGTCCATACATTCATGGCTTAGCATAGCACTGCATCAAGGGGAAAAATTAAGGTATTGTAGTATTTAATTACCTTATGCCACTAATATCTTGATGACTAGTCATTCAAGCAACCTGGCTAAAGATAATTAAATAAGGGCACATTTTAATTTGAAATTTCATGTATTTATATGATCATAACACCTTTATGAATCATGGTGAATTCATGGAAAAATATCATAAACAAATGTCAAGATAAAATAAAAAGGTTTCATGAAGAGGTGCATGAAAAGGTATTAAAAAAGTTATTTTTTTTTTTCAAATTCGTACAGGACTAGTTAAGTCGATTTTAACGAATACCTTAATTAACAGATGCATAATGTTTTTTGAATTTCAAATAATTATTCAAAATTCAAACAACATCAGGATTTGTTAAGTTAGTTAACCAGACTTGACTTAAATAGTTTCGACAACTTTTTAAAAAAATAGTTTTTTATGCATTTGAATCAAAGATTTTTATACATTATAATTTGAGACCTTTAGAGATAACAATGTATAAAATATTTTGAGCATCTAAAACTTTAGTGAAGGTAAGTATTGTCATTATACCTTCTTGAAATTTAATTTCATTGATTCCAAAGCCTTGAACATAATGCTTTATCCTGAGTTTCATATTTGTTTTCTTGATATCAAAAGTTTTGTTCTATTCAAAACATATTCAAGATAGAGAAGCTTGACTTCACAATCTTCAATCAAAAGAGTACTATGAATCGGTCTCTTCTTTACAATATAACGTAGGCAAACAACCAACTCTTAATTTTTCTGTAAGTCGTAAACTTATCATCAGTAGCCATATTTTCTTTAATAAATTAATAAACTTAACAACCTATAAAAGAAACCAAAAACACCAAAATACCAAATAATTGGTAAAAGCACGAAATAATTCAGAAATTGTTTTCCAATTGTGGTCTATAACCAGAGACCACACATATATATTTTTGATTAGTATAAGAAGTCTAATCAAAACCATGAACCAGTACTCTATTAGTTTTGACACATTTCCTTTCGGACTCGAAAAGGACCGTTATCTTAAAAACCTAGTATGCCTTTACTCTACCAAATTGATATTCACTCTAGCAACGAGGAAACAACTGATTGCAGACAACATTCTTCATCCATTCTTTAAAATGACACACGTCCTAGTGAGTGCTAAAAGTAAAGGGCTCGACGATGATATACAAGAATTTGGAATTCTTGAGAGATTTCATGAAGTTCGTAAACAATTTAGGAGACTACGTTAAATTAATCAAGCCAAAGGGGGGGGGGGGTCTTCACTACCAAAAAGAGAAAATATGCAAAAGAAAACCTTAAGCGATACCACAAGATATCGAAGATTCTTTTATTCGAATTTAGTAAAAGGAAGGAAGAAACCCAATTTAAATTTAGTAAAGGGAAGAAAGAAACCAAATTGAATTTAGTATGTGAAACAAATGCCTTTCAAAATTATTTTTTTCCAATAATATCCTAACCCATGTTTTTGGTATAAATATAAATTCATTAAAAATAATTATAAAATTTATTTAATTAAAAAATTATAAAAATAAATCGGAGGAATGATAAAAAGTTGTAGTTAATTAGTTGAACTTTATTCTTATAAAAATGTTAAATTCTCATTCTTTAAAGATAAGAATAATTATGAAAAAAATTATGTATAAAAAGTATTTTAAAACTTAAAACAAACAATTTTTTAAACTTATAACAATTTTATCTTCAGAGTCACATATTTAAAAATGTAATTTTAAACTGTAAAACAAACATACTATTTTCATTATATTTAAAAATGTAATTTTAAACTGTGAAACAAACATACTATTTTCATTATATTTTTTTTGACTTTTATTATCTAGCTATTTTATATTTTATTATGAGGTGACTTTTGTATATTATGGATACTTCTTGAACTTTAAATAGATTATTGTAATTGCAAGTTTTACTTTTCTTTTATTAAAGAAACATGATGATATTTTTTAATCAGTTTTTTATGCAAATTTGATGTTACTAATTTAATAGTTATTATAGTATTTATAAATATCAACGAAAAGTCAAAATAATTAATATTCTAATTTAAATATAATAATATTGTGAAATTGATAGAATAATTAATAAGAAGAAATCGTTCACGGTTCAGTCACACTAAGAAATTTGATGTGTATGGACAAAGAACAATAACAACCAAAATAAATGACCTTTAATAATAATAACCAATAAGTAGAAAATATCACAGAAGAAAATAAGGTGAGAAAGACGAAAGATTTATTTATCCAGTTTGATCAAAATATCTACGTCTGCGGGAGATAGCAGCTCTCCCATTCATTGTACTCAGAAAATTGTTGCAAGAGATTACAAAAGTTACAAGAAAATAGCCTTCACCTCCAATATTTGCACGCTCCTAACAAAATTTATCTCTCGAAGTATTCAGGGGAGTGTAAGCATTGAACTTGGACCATGGACCATATTATCCTTTTTCTCTATGATGGCCACCGTCTTTCTTTGATGCCCGGTTGAATCCAAGATTCCCCATTCCCTAGCATTCTCCCCGGTTAGAGTTTTTTCTTCATAATTGATGTAATGATGTGCCCTGCTCAATAGATCTTTTAAATTATCGGCTTCCTTGAGTCTCGTCTTCTCTCAAAATATGGAGTCCTACCTCAACCCCCTTTAAAATATCCAGCATTTCAATTTATCATTTGTGCCCCCACGACTACTCTTTGTTAAGTGAAACGATCAATGTACTACCGCGGGGTCACTTTCTTCTTCTAAGTGACCACACTAAGCACGACCATTGTCCTGGGCTTCCGCTCTTGGGTGGTCAAGGCTTCTTAGAGAAATTTCCAAAAATAAATGCTCCCATTTGTGAGGGTATTGAACCAAATCAATGTAGATCCAATCAAAGTAATGGAAAATTGCTTGCACTTCACTACTCCCAAGGTGTGATAATAGTATAACTAGTTGCCAATGTGCTCGATGTGTTCGTCAAAGTTTCTGGTTCCATCATAACTTTAAAGTTTGAGCAGTTTTTATAGTTATCTCAGAATCCTACTATTTGATGCGAGCGAATATAGGATTTCTTTTCCGCTCCGAGACCAGAGTGTCTTCTCCATACCTTTCTCCCCTTCAAGGACGAAGAACTTCTAGAGGAGTATGACTTCTTCCCCCTTCACGATCGGGAGTAGGAGTCATGTGTCTTTGGTGATGGTGGATACTGCGTGAGCTCGGGATTTTTCCTTGTGGCGTTGTTATCCCGATGGAAGTCGACTCAAGAATGCAATTTGGTTTCTTTAGGAGGCCACCTCTTGCACAATATTATTCTTTGGATTGACGTGTTGTAGGCTCTCTTCAATCTTGAATAACCTTTTTGCCAGGAATTATGAATCATATCATTGCACCATGTTATAAACGTTTTTCAGCAGATCATTTTCTTCCTGCACACCAAGGTTAGCATGTAACAACTAAAATTTGGGGAGCATTTTTTGTCCAAATACCACGGTTAATGGTGGAGGTCGATGTGAAGGTTCACGTTGATGAAATTTTTGCGAGGATTTGAAGAATGGAAGATTCTTGAATGCTCCTTGAATGATTCTTGGTGGATCATGATATTTTGTTAGGGATTTGAGGAAGAGGAGTCAAGTCTTTAACAACTTCAACAGCTACGACGGGGGCTAGCCAAAGGATGGCAAATCGAATGGTTTAAATGCTACAATGGTTGATGAATCTGAAGAAGATCTATTCGAAAGTAAGTCAAAATTCAAGGAGCAAGATCGAGAAATAGAGATTTGAAGTTCTAAGATAGAATCTCTTGATATCTGGTTCGAGGAGATTTGAACGTGAAAATTCGCGGGAATGAGATTTCGATTTCCATAGATAGTGCCATTATTCAGTGTTGGGACCAGAATTGTTTGGTGAACTGATGAAGTAGTCTTTGCTACAATGGACTTGAGCTTCCGATATAGTGAAAATGATGACTGACTTACAAGGTTAACACTCCAATGCTCAAAAATTAGTGAGAGAATGGAAAGTGATATGAGAGTGGGGATAAATTTAAATACCTAAGAATGACGCACTTTCTCTCTTAAATAATAGAGACATTTTAAGACATAAAATGTGAAGTGAGACGCAGATCAAATCAGCCATCTAAAAAATTTGGATAACCATTAGTGCTTTCAAAAGCAAAATTATCTATTTCAAAGAGAATTAAGGTCTACCCGCTTTTCGCACAAACTATTATTTCTTTTTATTATTGAACCTTCTATCTTAAATCTTCTGGACGACTAAAATATTTACGAAGTGACAATAATATTTAAAATTTTATCTCATTATTATGAAATTTATCATTACAAATTTACAATTTTAATGAGGACGTTGAATTTTACAAACATAAAAATTAATATATAATTGTTAAAAATATTATATTTTTTATGAACTTTTTTAGTTAGACGGAAACTTTAATTAATATAATAATATATAATCTACATCTAGAGTAAATAGAACGAATCACGTGAACCATGTTAAATCACATTTCCAACTCCCACCCGTACAACAAAACATCATCCCAGTCACCCTGTTTTTAACATCCTTCTAGTATGCTACATCCTACATGCTACCTCCAATGAACCGCATCACATGCAGATAATGCCCACACATCCATCACAATTCATCACGAAACCTGATAAACCAATCTATGTGCCAAAATTAACCTGAGGCGAACGAGTCACATGGTAAAACCGTAACAGCACGTGCCGCCCTCTACAGTAAACGCAAAATCACAAATCCAACGCTCCACATTTCAACTTTCCATCCTACGGTCAGCATTGAATCTATCTCCCTCATTACTCGGTCTTTAAATACTCAAAAACCGGTACCCACTTCACGCTTTGTTTCCACCTTCACTTCCAACTTCAACCAACTCAACTCTTCTTCTTTTTCTTTTTTCTTTCTTTCTCCAAAAAAAATTAAATAATAAATAAATAAATAAAAGAACCGTTCGTTTAGTTCAAAATTCAGTTCCACCTCGCCACCGTGAAATGTTACCCACCGGAAACGTAACAAGAATTTCCGGTACCGGAGAACAAGATCCAGTTAGTTAGTTAGAGAATCGGAAATGGAAACTCAGAAGAGTCAAGTGAAGCTAACAAGAACGCAATCGTCACTTCTCAATCTCAGTTCTTCTTCACCAACCATCCGATCGTCGTTTCAGAGCCTTTCCTCCATCAACGATTACAACGACGAAGAAGACGACAAGAACAACAAGAAGAAAATCAAGAAATCGTCTTATTACAACAATTCATCACCGCGATCCGGGTCGACCCGAATAACCGCTCCGGTTATCGCGGTTGTTTCGTTCAGTTTCCTCGGTGTTTGTTCTTTCTTCTTCTACTTCTCCTTCCTCGGGAGCGACGAGGTGCCGACGTCGGAGAATCTGTTACTGGCTTTGATTTTCATCGCCGTCGCGCTTTACTTCGCGTCGAGGAACAAAGGCTTGATCAACCATGGAGTTTCGGTTGTGAAGCAGTGGTACGACGGGAACGTGAAGCGGTTCGGGTTGACGAAGACAGAATCGAAACCGGTTCAGTGGTTCATAGGCGGTTCAACGACAAAAGGCGTAACAACGACGAAGAAGAAGAGTGTGAGGGAAGGGGTTGAGTTTTACAGCAATGGTGATTTTTACGAAGGGGAGTTTCATAAAGGAAGGAGTAATGGGAGTGGTGTTTACAATTACTTTGTGAATGGAAGATATGAAGGTGATTGGGTTGATGGAAGATATGATGGTTATGGAATTGAGAGCTGGGCGAGAGGGAGTCGGTATAAGGGTCAGTATAGGAAGGGAATGAGACATGGTTATGGAGTTTATAGGTTTTATACTGGAGATTCTTTTTCCGGTGAATGGTGTAATGGTCAGAGTCATGGTATGGGTCTTCAGACTTGCTCTGATGCTAGCACTTATGTTGGTCAATTCAAACATGGTGTTAAACATGGTCTTGGTTGTTACCATTTTAGGTAATTTATTTTTTTTTTGTTATTCTAGATTTGATTTTGATATGTTGCATGGGATTTGTTTAGTTCTTAGATGTTAGGCTCAAAGGTTTTAACTAGCGATCGTGTAAAGGCTTTCGCGATTTTGGACGGTACAATTGTTGTGACACTGATTGTGGATGTCCGAGAGGGTGAATTAACCACAATTTGTACTTTAGCCTAAAAATGATGAATATCATTATTGGTATCGGCACCTATCGATAATGTTTGGTCTCGACCGTATTTCGTGGTAGTGTTAAAACCTTGGTTATGCTATGCGATGTGTGTGAATGTGATTGTGTCTTGTTGAATTAATGGTAGTGTGTTGAATAGGGTTTTACTATATATGGTCTAGTAGTTGGTTTTGGATGTAGTTTTGGAACCTGTTTTTTCTAAGTTATGGTATGTTTGGTTGCAGAAATGGAGATAGATATGCAGGAGAGTATTTTGGAGACAAAATTCATGGATTTGGGGTCTACCATTTTGCTAATGGACATTGTTATGAAGGAGCGTGGCACGACGGTCGTAGACAAGGTATTGGCTCGTATACTTTTCGAACCGGTGATCGAAGATGTGGCGAATGGGATGCTGGCAACCTTAAGCATTCTCTTCCGCCACTAACTGATGTTGTCCTTCGAGCGATTGAGGTGCGCGTTATTAACATTCTTGTTGATTTTTTACCTTTACTTGTTGGTGTTTTTCTAATACTTACATGTGTGTTTTTCTTTGATGGGTTAAATTGCAGGCTGCTAGGAAAACAGCTGCCGATGCGATAAACCTTAAGTCAGTCGATGATCAAGTTAACAATGCAGTGATCGCTGCAAACAAGGCCGCCACTGCTGCTAGAGTTGCTGCTGTGAAGGCTGTGCAGAACAGAATGGATGGAAAATTTTGTGAAACTTTTGTCTGAGATAACTCAATGTTAGTTAGCTTTTGTTTGCAATTGTAAATTTTTACTAATTTTGAGTTACTTGGAAGATGATAACACCCTGATAAGCTAAAAGCTGATTGGAGGTTGAAAAAAGAGTATGCTTTGATGTTTGTTTTTTTTTTTTTTACCAACACCATAACTTGTATATAAACCATGTATATCAATGAAAGTTGAATTTTCTGCATTTTTTTTTCTTATGTCAAAATTTCTTTTCTGTAAGTAACATGCAAGGGTTACATTTTGCCATAAACTTGTCATGTGTAAAAAAGTTGGGACTGTGTTCTTTAATGATATCATGTGTTTGTATCATGATAAAAAACATTCTCACAAGCAACAACCTTGAAAGGTAAGATACATTTAAGATTCGTGTATAACGTTATCAATGTTATTCAAACAGGAAAAGATATCTCAGTATGTAGAAAAGATATATCAGTATGTGAAAAAGCATATATGCTTGTAAGATTGACCCTTTTAAATGCACTAGGAATAATGACTATGCCCCATACTCCTCTAAAAGATGGTTTTAAATTGCGAATTGTAATTGTAATTTTAACTACATTGAACTCGGAAATGTAGTTGCGGCCGATTTACTGGTAAATAATTATAGTTGCTGCGGCCGCAACAACATTTGGAAGCAATTAGTTACAACTGCAAATAATTGCGGTCGCAAATAACTATAATTGTTTATAATAACATTTAGAAGCCATTAGTTGCAGCCACAAGTAACTTAGTTGCGGCGGTAAGTAACTTGTGGCCGCAATTTAAAATCATGGCTAAGATGATGGTAACATTTTGTTGTAGACATGATGATGAGGGAAACCTCCATTAAGATGGAATAAAATTGAAAGAGAAGGAAACAAATGTATGATGTTATAAACTATATAGAAATATGTTTTTTTGTAATAAGAATCCATGTGACGCTCTACTCATGTAGGAGTAGGACAATGACAGAATTTCTCTTTCCATTATTATTAATTTTATCATTATTAATTTGAATAAACAGAAGCGCATGATGTAGGGTGGGTAAGATCTTTATCCTTTTTCACAAAATATAAAAGGAAAAAGAGCATGACTTTTCTAGCATGCTGGATCTACAATCTCAACTTCACACATTCTAAAAAGGCAACCATTTAATAATTTTATTTTTCTTACTACTTTTTCTTGCCTAATTTTCATTAAGAAATGTCAGATTATTTTTCATTTTTCATGTCAATAGCTTCACTTTGTATCTTACCACTGGATTCATATCTTTTCTTGTTTAAGCTATGTTGTTGAATGACTCCACATGCAACTCACAAAAGTCCAACCAAGAAAGGGTGGGTGGGGGGTGGGTGGGTTAGTATGTAGGTTGAGATTATTTTTGGGTCTAAATCCAAGCTTATCTTATGGTCGAAAACAATCATGTTTAATATTATTAGAGCAAGAAAGTCATAATATAGTTTCAAGTAATTTATTCATTTTGTAATAATATTTGTTGGTCACAACCATCTTATATTATTCAATAGCGTGATTACTCAACAATTGAATAAGATGATAATAGTTTGTATTTTCTTCATCTTTCTATTTAATCGGATGTTTGGAGTTCGATCCATTATTATACACACAGTAATGTTAAATATTTTGAGAGAGAGTTTTATCGTCGTAACTAAAAAATTAATCTTTATTACAAAGAATATTCAATTTATAAAAAAAAACTTTAATATGCCATTCTAGTGTTTCAATTTGGGCAAGTCATTTATTTCTAACCAAACCTTCCAAACTTTATAATTATAATTTCAAATTCAAATATTCTTTCAAGTAGCTTATCACCCAAATGAGAAACTCATCATCATGTCACCAACAAGAGAAAGTATTTTGAAATGAAAATTTTCAATGGTTTTTGTTGAAAATTTGTAAACTATCCACTTCCTATTTTAAAATCAATTTTATTTTATTAGAAGTAAAGTTCTGAGCGGGAAGCATGTTTGGTTTGCATTCATTATGTATATTGTTCCAATATTTTCCGGTGTCATTGTCCCCTCATTAATGTTTCCAATTATTTTAGTATTTCATTTTTGGAGTATTGCAATTGTATACTACTAGCAACTCGTTTACTAATGCTAAATTATCATGCAAACTATGCTTGGATATTAGCAATCCCACCAGATTTTGAATGGATAACTTAATCATCTCTTTAGTTAGTATTTTATTTCAATTTGTTATAATTTATATATTTTTTTCATTTTCAAAATATGTATATTTTTTATATTTGGTAGTTCAATAGAAAAAAAATTTCACTTTCTAAATATGAATAAATAAACAAAAAAAATCACTAGTTTATTAATTAAACTTTATTAACGAAACCAAAAAATTCAAGTAATGGTGTCATTTTAGTAAGAATTATATTTAGAAAACCCATTTTGTAGGTTGTTTTATAGTTTAGAAACTAACTATATTAAACACTATAAATTTAATTTATTAATTTATTATATATAAATTAATTTACTTGTTATATAAATTCATTATATGTCAACTAACTTATCAATATATTAACTAACTTATCCATGATTTTTTGAATTGAGTTTGAGTGACACACAAGCCAAAAACATGTTAATTTTATATATGAAAAAGAAGTTATTATTTACTATATTTTTTAATGATATTAAAAACAGAAACTAAAATAATTGAAAAATATAAAATAATTCATAGTAATGTGCATAATAAAAAATAACATTAATTCATACTTAAATGAAATTGTAGGTACAACAACTGATTATATTTAGATTGATCTTTTAATTATAAAATTTTATTTTATTTTTATTCAACTATTCTGTCTGCTTGTAGTATAGTTATATCTATATGCATGTGAGGAAAACATCAATGATTTATTTTTTTAAGCAAATCATTACTTGAACTCTACACAATGTAAATTTCTAGTGATTGGAGTCTGTCACATTAATCCAAAACATAATACTTGTCAAGTTGTCATTTCTATCCGTTCTGATTTGTCACGTTAAGTATCATTTATATAAATATAAACTATTTTTCCTTCACATGAGTATTTAAAATTTTAAACCACATCACAAGGATTTAATTAAAAATAATTTATACTAGTAACAATTTCTGATCCAGTTCATGTCAACAACTACTTTCAGATATATTCATTATATTGTGTCATAAAATCAAACATTCAAAAGACATTAATTGATGAATCAGTTGCTCAGTACAACAGTTTGTACTTGTTCATAATTTTGTCCAAACCTAATTGACTTGTATAGGTCAAAGAGTACTTTGTTGACCAGTTTGCACTCTTTTTTGAGAACTTAAGATTGAAGTTGCATTGCATGTAAAATATTTTCTTTTGTTTTCTCCCATTGTAGAGTCTATATTAAGTAATTACTTGATACTATAAAAAAAAAAAAAAAGAGAGAGAGAAACATAAAATAAAGGATTGTTAAAGTGATTTTCAAAAGAAAAGTAGATAAAAAGGTTACTTTGAAGTTCAAAGAAAGTGGTAATTAAAAATCACATTGATATATTCTGTTCATGCATCAAGACAGATCCATTATGAAACTACACAACATATGTATATTTTTTTGCATTAACATAGTGCACCGTTAGTATTTTATTTTAAAGATTTCTTGGGTTAGTTCAAGAAATGCTATTTGGTGGCCAGATGGTATGATTCTTTTACACCTTTCTTCAAAGAAATACTTTATGTCTAGAGGGTAAAATTCAAACTATTGACTATGGACAAGATATACAATTCAATTAAATTATTTGAAATTTTCATGTTTGGATATTAGCAAATCCAAATAAAACGACTCGTATTGGTTAAAGTATTCATTTTATTTTATTCAAAGTTGATTATTCAACATTTGAGTTCACTTATTAAATTAAAAAAATTAAATAAATCGATGAATGGTGAAAAAAAATAGAGTGATTTCAATTTAGTAGGCACTGAAGTTTTTTTTTTTGAAACGGTCTTTTGGATTGACTGCATTTTACAAATAACATGGAAGTGTTCAAAGTATTTAAGTTAATCTATGTTGCTAAAGTTGTATGGAGGTGCAAAAGATACTCATGCTGGACATGATGTCCCAGCATGTTGCTCGACATGTACAATTTAGGATCAAGAGGCAGGTGGGGAGTTAGAAGAGCTTCGGTGTATCCTATCAGAAGTAACACCAAATAGGAATGGTTTGGATAGGTTTTCTTGACTAGTTGGTGGTGCGGGGGTGTTTGTGGTGAGTGAGTACTATATTAAACTATTAATGGAGAGTAATGTGGAGGAGGGACAGCCCGCTGAAAAGGAAGCTTTGAAAGTTCTGACATTCGTCGATGCCATCGAAAGTGAAAATCTTCGGCTGGAGGTTGTTGAAGGATAGATTAACAACGAAAGAACAATTGGTCAAAAGAGGCATTATAGAGAATAATGATATGAGTTTATGTGTCTTTGGTTGTGGGCAAATTGAAGATTCTAAGCATCTGTTTCTAAATTGTCCAATATTAAGAGGGGTGTGGGAGAAAATCATGGTTTGGCTAGGTATTGAATCTTTATCTGGTACAAACTATTGCGCCCATTTTATGCAGATGATGGAAACTATGAGGAGCTTTTGTTCACCAAGGAGGGTTACTGCCGTGTGGGTGGCCACATGCTGGAGCATTTGGAAACAACGCAATGGAATTATTTTCAATAATATTGTAGGAGATATTGAGGAAATAGTCCATAGTGTGAAGATGTATTCTTGATGGTGGTTAGCTACGGGCACAAAACATAAAGTGTCTTGTAATTTCTATGAATGGAATCATAGTCCTTTAGATTTCAGGTAAGTTTATTTGTATTGGGTTGTTGGTTTGGATAAAAAGTCCTTATACTGTAACTGAATTGAGTACTATTTTTACTCTGTTATATATATATATATATATATATATATATATATATATATATATATCATTGATTATCAAAAAAAAATGTAGGCCTTGCACATCTGACTTTAGCTACTGCGTTTTGGAAGAATCTCTTATCAAAGATGGGATTAGATTTTATAATTATTAAGTTAACAATATGACTATATGATTTGTTGGACAGCTGTGAAGATCAAATCAAATATAAAGAGATTTAAATTTGAATTTGTAACAAACTCAATCATATCTTTTTGTTGAAGATATTCAATGATCAAATCAAATATCTAACAGAATCTGCAATATATCTGAACGAAATCACATCTATAATCCATGAAGAAAAGCTCAGAAGAATTACTATATAAGAAAGACACTACCAGCTTCGGAATTCAGGCATTCAAGTAATCATTGAAGACTTTTGGAGTGTGTGTTTTGTGTCGTGTATTCCAAGTTAATGCTCCAATAGAATTAGTGTAGAATCTATATGTATGTTGTTAAGTAACGTGTGATTGTAAGTATGCTGCTTTTCAAGATGGACGTGTGACTGTGATGATAAACTAGGTAGCGTGCTACCTATCACAACAGTTATCCTAAACAACTATTGTGATACATATAAAGGTCATGAATTCAAAACTCATTAGAAGTAATATAATTAGAATAAAATTAATATCTCACCACAGTTATAAAAGATAACCGTTGTGGTATGTATACAAGAGTTTATTATAAAATATGCAGATTGCTTGTTTTTCCCTACCGCTCACTAAACATATACAACCATTCAAATTGATGTAGAAGATATAATAATCTGATAAATATTCTTGAAAAATCACTTAAACGAACCACTATGTTTCGAATTACATGTATCTCGTAATTCATCTCTCGCTCTTTAACATATATAATTTGGTTCAATGACCTAAGTTCTTCATAGAAACGATTCTTTTTTTTTTTAGTTTATTTTGAAAAGCATCAATTTATTGACTAATTCGGATTCATCATGATTATTTTAAATGACACTGATGATTATTATGATGACAGTGATGGCGATGAATTAGAATTAATCAATAAATTGATGTTTATCAAAATAAACTAGAAGAGTCGTTTCTATAAAGAACTTAGGTCATTGAACCAAATCCTATATAAGAGCGAGAAATAAATTGCGAGATGCATGCAATCGTAGATTTAAATTAATTTTTATAACAATCTTATAGTATTTCAAAAGTAGCAACCGAGATATCCGTTTCAAGAATTAAATGATGAATTATTATACCGTGAACACATCAAGCACTTTCTAAAAATCGACATCACATATTCGGGTACATTTTATTGTTTTTCATAAAAAAATAGAGTGCAAAAAATTATAATATCAAAGATCCAAACATAAAATTTTACTAATAATTAAGTTTCACATTTTATAAGACTCTAGTAATTTTCATGTTTGAAATACTCTACCTCTCCCTTGTTTTGAGTAGTAGAAGCTTTCCGCGTTGTATTTCGGGTGGATCCCTTATACTTCCTTGTTAATCTCATTGCCTATTAGAAAAAATAAAAAAATTTCTGATTGGAATTAATAAAAATGAAATAAATATATAATTCATGAATGGAAATGGAATTATATGTATATATATAATTGAAACGGTAGTAGTAGAATGTTAACGAATTATACTGACAAACAATGTTGAACAATGTATTTGACATCTATTAATTTGAAAAAGATTGCCAGGACTGAATTTGTCAAAGTCAATTATGCCATATATTATATCCTAATAAAATTATAATTTTCAATACCTTTATATAATTGAAATCATAATGGCAGCAGAACTTAACTGAATTCATAAAAGGCCCGAAAGTTTTATTTAAAAAAAAAATTGTTTACATTCATTCTATGTAAACTGCAGTAAGACGCAGAAGCAATATAATAAATAAATGGAAACATAATTGCTTATGTATTTTCTTGTTAATTTCTCATTAACATTTATATAAATTGCTATTTGGATCTCTCATAGTTCCATAATTATGCGATTGAAGTATGTTTCTGATGCTGTAAAAATAGTATGTTTGTGTTGAATGAGACTTATTATAAGGTATATAAAGATCAATCGAAGATTGATCATGATTCATCTCTAAATTTGGAGTATAATGTAACTATTGAATCCTGAGATGTGGAATTTTGAGAACTTTGTTGCGGAGGATAAGGGATTCGAGTTTTCCACAAATGAAGAACCTCGTGAGGAAGGTTCTCCACGCATGGTTGAAACATAAATCGAAAGTTCTTCACGGATTGTTGAAACATATCCCGAACTAAGGACAAGCTAGAGAGTCCAGAACTCTAAGGATCTAGGACCAAACAAAATCACTTTTCGGCTTATATATCTTGTGTAAAAGGAAATAGTGAGAGCTTTGTTCGTAAGATTCCTATTATTTTTCAAGTGAAAGATGATCCTAAGATTTACAAGGAATAACTTCAAAAAACTTATCCTTTTGGCATGATGTTATCCAAGACGAAATGGATTCGATAATGTCAAGCCATACCTGGGAACATGTCGATCTACCTAAAGGATCAAGACCCGTTGGATGCAAGTGGGTGTTTAGAAGGAAGTATCATAGTGATGGTACACTAAAAACTTGTAAGGATAAATTAGTAAACAAAGGTTTTAGACAATGGGAATGTGTTGATTATTTTAACACATATGCACCGCTAGCAAGGACGACGACAATTAGAAGTATTATTTGCAATTGTTACTTTGCAAAACCTTATAGTTCATTAAATAGATGTCAAAACTTATTTCATAAGTGGAAATATCGATAAGGAGATTTACATGAAACAACTGAAAGGTTATGTGCTCCCTAGTAATGAACAAAAGGTGTGCAAGCTTGTTAAATCCTATGTATAGATTAAAACAAGCACCGAAACAATGATATTAAAAATTTGACTTTGTGTTTACAAGATTCACCAATTAAGGTGAAACACGTTACTTAAGGGGAGACTTTTAATCATTATCAAAACATGAATTCAAAGATTTTGTCATCATCAAAAATGGGGAGATTGTGAAGAATACATCTTATATCTAGTTTGGATGAAGACAAACATTATCAAAGAAGAAAAGAATCAAAAGTGTCATGCACATCAATGATGAAGTTGATCAAGAAGGTTACACATAGAAATTCAAGTGAAGATTTGAAAGAAGTGAACATAACCAAGGTACTCATTGCAATTTATACTATACTACTTTAAATTGCTCATAATTTCATCTCTCACTTCATCCAAAATCTTCTTGCATCATCATGCATAAACATACATGAATGCTTTCCATTAAAAATATATTTTTAAGGGATGAAAGCAATGTGGTGTTTGAATACCATGTATAAAAGTTGCAAAATTAATTTTTGAAAAAAGTTGTAATCGACTATAATAAGGTGGTATTTGAATGTCGGTGTTAAAAGCCAAAATGTGTGTAACTCATTGCAATGCTTAAAGATTCAATTCTAAACTATTACTCATTTCAAACGAATTTGTTTCCTAATTCTTGTGACAAGTGTTTTCACATAAAGGTGTGTGAGAAAAATTGTGACATTCCTTTGTCTCTATGTGGATGATATGTTGATCATTAACAATGAGATGAATGGATTTTAGAAATAAAGAGGTTTCTAACTTCTACGTTCAAAATAAAAGATCTTGGACTAATTTTCACCATTTTGGGATCAAAGTAATGCAAAATAGTGGGGGTTATTAACTTAGTCAAACACACTTTGTTGAGAAAGTTCTTGATAAGTTCAAAAAGTCACGTTTCAAGAAAATGAATATTCAATTTGATCTTAGTGTCTAAATAATGATGGAAGAGTTGTGGCTAAATTAGAAGATGTGAGTGTAATTTATTGTCTAATGTAATGTACTAGACCTAACATAGCATTTGCACTTAGTAAATGAGCAAATTTACTAGTAATCCAAATAGTGAGCATTGGAAGGCCATCACAAGAATTTTTCGATTATCTTTAAAAGAAAATAACATCTTGACCTCAATCATGGTAGGTATCCTACCATATTATAAGGACATACCAATATGAGTTGGATATCTAGTGTTGGAGATCATAAATTTACAACTAAGTGGATATTTACATTAGCTATGGGTGAGATTTCTTGGAAAAGCAAGAAACAAACATGAATGACTCTTTAGACCATGGAGCCAGAGTGTGTGGATCTCGCTTCCATTGGTCAAAGGAGTTGAATGGTTGAGGGACCTTCAGTTGGAAGTTCCATTGGCTAAAGACAATGTTTCAAAAGTGTTAACACAATGTGGTAGTCAGGCTAATTTAGCTAGAGAATTCAGATAAGTGTAAATGGAAAGTCTAGGCACATAAGACTTAGACATTCTTTCGTGAGAAAATGGATTAAAGATGTAATCATTTCACTCACATATATATGATTGATCTATAATTTGGCTTATCCATTTACTAAACCACTGACCAGAGATTTAGTAAAGACTACCTTGAGAGGTATGAGATTGAAACTCCTTAAATAAGGGTTCCGACAACAATATAAACCTAATCTGAAGTTAATAAATCTCAACCTAAGATTCAATGGGTAACAACAAGTCATTGATTTGGGCGTTTGTGCAACATTCTATGATAATGTTGACTATTACATATTGAGGGCTGAGTTTTTCAAACTCTTAATGAAGTTCTATATCGAGGACATGTATCTCAAGAAATAGATACAAATTGAACTTCACCTATATGAATTTCGAGAAGATGTCGCCTCAAGTGAGAGTTAGAGTTTCTCTCATGAAAAATTCATGAAAAACAGGAAAAACACATGGCCATAAATAGTGCTAAGCGAGAGATCTAGGCGAAGAACCATTAAAGAGTGTGTGTATGGTAACGCCGGTCTAATCACATTGGATAACGGTTCAAAGCATAGCTACCTAACGTTTCGATTAGGTTTTGTGTTGTCATTACTAAGGTTAAGGTCAAATCGAAAGATACTTAATTGTATTAACATTCTTTATTTTCATTTTTCTGGAATTGATCTTGTCATTATTAGAACAAGTGAGAGATTGTTGTAATTAATAATAATTAATCACCATAGGTGTGTTCTAAAATGACAAGAAAATATGCAAATGAAGATTGTTTTTTGAAATTAGAAATAAGCAATACTTGTGAAGTGTTGTAGTAGGCAATTTGTATTTTAAATTCAGAAATAGGCAACGCTTCCGAACTGATGTTGTAGGCGAAACAATGTACCAGTTGGTAAAAAGTGTTGTTGTAGGCGAAACAGTGTACCATTGGTAGAAAGTGTTGATGTAAGCGAAACAGTGCAACATTTGGTAAAAGTGTTTCTGAAAGTGTGTGTTTCATCAAGGGTCGCAACCTTATGAAACAACACTAGTTTGACCTATAAATTGAGCATTCCAGATTTAGAAAAATATCACAAATCATACACCCTCTTCACCGAAAATTCCAAATACTCTTTGCTACATTCGAGTTTTCATCGGTCTTGGGCAAACTCGAAAAAAAGCTCAATAATCATGGGTATTCCTGCGTAGAAACTCTAAGACAATTTGAGAGTGTTTGAAATACTATAAGGAAAGTGATTCACTCACGATTCTTGCCTCAATTCATTCCATTTAACTTATTTTTTTCTAACAAGAACTTCAAACAAACACCAACAACACAAATACCAACTTCAACACCAACCCATATGCCTAGTGTGTGCCTAGGTCAAATGCTCACACTGCAGTCATTAACTCGACTTTGGTACCATGTTAAATGTTGAGGTTAATATTTATGTTGTTAGAGTTTGTTTGAAGTCTGACATTGCTTATGCTCTCGAATTGTTGATTGTATAAATATGTGAGGGCAACCTCACCCTTTGAGCTAACTTTTGAGGGATGAGATCCCAACATATTTAACACAGTATTAGAGTCTAGTTTAAGATCTGGTGGGCCACCTGCTATCACGTTTCTACTATCGGGCTATCCACCATTTATTTTCATGCGCAAATGTCCAGTCATATGTGTGAAGGAGTGTGTTAAGAGATTCAATCGAATAATATATGACATGAACATATTTTTATAAGTGGGACAATCTTCACCCTACAAATCGATTTTGTTTGAATGAGTTAGGCTCACAGCTGTAAAGTTAGTATAAAAATAATAAATTATGATAAAAAATCAACTATTTCATGACTCATTGTTGAATCAATGAAACTAAACTTCTATCTTAACTTCAGGTCTAGCTGATTTTATGACGGAGTGAACTCATCCTTTTTATAATGGTGAGCTCTATCAATCCTATATAAGATCGGTATGAGCTTGTTCCTCTTCTTTTGATCACTCTTCAGAATTCTAATGAATCATTTTGTTTCGAAGGTGGAAGTTAATCAATGATAAATCAACCTATGCTATTATTAATTTACCGGTACAATAAAAATTTGAACCATGTGCACAAGTAGTACTTTAGATGGTCTCCATCAAAATCCAAAAGAAATAAATAAAGAATAGCTCGCTAGTCCTATGTTTTAAGTTGGCATTATTGAATTGCAATGCTCAGAAACGGAAAGGGAATTTCGTTACGATAATACCGCCAAAACAGAAAAAGTTGGCAAATTCAATCCTACTTAAATTCCATATAGGCTCACGTAGGTTTAGCTTAGTTTTCAAATGTTAATGAAATAGGATAGATTATTTTGTCCTAATTAACCCAATTATAGTAATCAATATACAGTTTTTAAATTAATTGGAATACACGGTTAGTCGGTGTAAAACAATTTTACCATGTCATTCAATTAAAATGAAACATTTTAATTTTTAACACAGGAAGAGAATTATGGAAGAAGTTGTTATAAAAATAATTTAATTATAATAATTTATTTTTATTTTTATTTTTATTTTTATATTTATGTATCAAAATGCTTAATTATAATTGAATGATAGGGTGAAATTGCTTTACACTTTGTATATTAGTTAATATTTTTTAAACTCTATTGAATTGTTTTTTTAGTCTATGGTCATGGTGAACAATGGAGCAACATCTTTCTAAGTTCCACTTCTCAAAGAAAGTACTTATGATAATTGATGTATCAAAATGAAGGCTCTTCTTGGGGTACACGATGTTTGAGACGTTGTTGAAAAATGTAATAAGGAATCACAAGATGAGGATTTCTTAACTAGAACACAAAAGGAAGTTTGGAAAGATTTAAGAAAGAGAGACAATAAAGCTTTTTTTCCTGATCTACCAAGTGTAAGAACAAGATTGGTTTTGCATATGACCTTAAGTTTTGATGATCTTTACATGTTATCTTAAAGAACAATTGTGTATTCTAATGGTTTTTGTTTAGTGTGTAGCTTTTCCTAAATAAGTTCTGACTCTGGTAAGAAGGTGTGTGACATCATCAGATTCTGAACTCAACACTCTAGAAGAATACCTATGTATGTTACAAAGGAAGTCAAGATTCTGGGATGCTACTTCTGCTACGGTTCTAAGGAATGCTAGTACAAGAGCTTATGATCGTGACTTTTACAAGAAAGCTTTAGAGGCATTCTAAAGCTTTGCTTCTATGTTGCATGTTCTGAAGATGCTGAAGACAAGGTTTTGCTGAACAAGTTCTAAATATCTGAAGACATTACTTCTGTTGTCCTATGTTCTGAATATGCTGAAGACAAAGGTTCTGTTAAACATGTTCTGAAGATCTGAAGACATCACTTCTGAAGACCAAGTGCTGAATACTCTAAAGATAAAGTTCTGCTGAAAGTGTTCTGAAGACTCAAAGACTTAGGCTCCGAAGATTCAATTCAGATACTTCTACAACATGCTTCAATCAACATTCAATCAGAAGCATCTAAAGACTTAGAAGATCAAGAACGACTTCAGTGTGATGATGATCATAAAAGTACTAACGTAAACTGTGACATCTACTCTTATAGAGTGGCGTAAGGACAGTTTTACCTGTGCTTGTTATCTACTATTCCCACCATGACCATTAGGGACTTTCCAGTTATAATTTGTATTTCCTATTCTACCCTCAAACGGATCTATCCTTCTCTACAAAGGAAGCCATTGGAAGAATTTGAAATCAACGAATTAGTTTTACAAAACTACACCAAAGCGCTTCACAAACTATGTTAGAGAAATTATTTGTATATTTTTGTATTTTTAGCAAGGATCTTTTGTTCGTATCTTGCTTTCAACACTTTTGTATTGTTGTACTTAAACATCGTGTAATCTGTTTATTAGAAGCATATTTTTAATACACACTTGTAATCAACGTTGGTTGATAGGTACCTTGAGGGACTAAATGTTAGTAAGAATTCTCAAGAACACTTTGGTTGAAATCATAGTGGTTTCACGATAAGGATCAGTTGAACTTGTTGGGGGTTGTCAACAAGGTTGATCAGACTTTTGTGGTTGATTCCTTGGGAGACTAGTGTTAGTCAGAAGTCTTAAGAAGACATTGACTACGGTCATTGTGGTTGTCTATAATCGATTTGGTTATAGTGGATTAAGTCTTTATTGAGAAGGAAAAATCACCTTGAAGGATGAACTTGAGTAAACTTGTTAACAGTAAACCAGGATAAAAATAATTTTGTTCATATCTTTTTATTCACTTGTTAACCTTATGTTTTGAGTTGCAAAAAACTTATATTTGGTGCATCCCAATTCAAAACCTCATTTCTTGTGTTTCTTGCACCTTTAATTGGCATCAGAGCTCCGATTCTCGTTTGATACACTTAACCATGTCAGATAAAGATCCAGGCTAATTTTAAAAACAATATGGTTGATCATACACCACCACTACCACCTACTCCAATTTCAAATGAAAGTTACAATTTTAAACCTCCCATCTTTGATGGTGACAAATTTGAATATTGGAAAGATAAACTAGAAAGCTTTTTTCTAGGTCATGATGATGATCTTTAGGATATGGTAGTATATGGCTACGAATATCCCACAGATGGAAATCAAAAGCAACTTGAAAGGAAAGCTATGACTGGTAAGCAAAAGAAGAATTATAAGAATCATCATAAATCAAGAACCATCTTACTGAATGTTATTTCTTATACTGAGTATGAGAAGATCACGAATAGAGACTCAACTAAATCAATATTTGATTCTCTTAGAATGACTCGTGAAGGAAATGATCAAATCAAGGAGGCCAAGGCGCTGGCCTTGATTCAAAAGTATGAAGCCTTCAAGATGGAGGATGAAGAAACGGTTGAGACTATGTTCTCAAGGCTTCAAATCTTAGTTGTAGGACTAAGAGTTCTGAGCAAAGGGTACTCCACGTCAGATCATATGAAGAAAATTATCAAAAGCTTGTCATCTAAATGGAGGCATGTGGTAACTACCGATTGGCGCAGTTGGTGCAACTTGAATTTGTTCAGCCATGACGTCTCAAGGTAGAAGAAGATGAAGAAAAATGTTATGTAATTGAATTCAATTACAATGGTTAGAGAACGGAAGTGATCGATTTGACAAAAGATACCCCGATAGATTTGTCATTTCATTATTCAATATTCTTCATTTTTACAATGACCACATCTTTTCTCTTTATAGATGTTCATGTATGACTATACAATTATGTCAGTTACACTTCATACATTCATGATGCTTTCATACTATACATACTCATACTAATGACATGATGATACATTTCTTGTATGCTAAGCTATTCTCCTAATTTAAAATATGTGTTATGCTCACTTGAAACATGGAAGCTGCCTCCTTTGACTTGCTAGTGCTCATGAATATTTAAAAATAGACAACTAAAAAAAAGTACTTATATCATATGCAATGACGTTTGAACCTTTGAATCACAAAAAAGAAACAAAGTTTGTCCTTAGTTTAAAGTGGATAGGCGGGATGACAAAAATAGGATACAATATCAAACCCTAGAGCCGTGATTCTCTATCCTTTTTACTATGTCATACAATTTCTTAGGTCACTTTCTTTGTTATAGTGATTAGTCACCCTCATCAATATGTCTCAAGAGTATGAATTACACAAGTTGTAAATTGTGATTACTAGCTTAGGTCAATTCACCTAATCCACCATATTGTTTCTCTTGATTTTCAAACAAGTAATTATCTTTATCTTCGTAAACAAAAAATTTCAGGTACACCTAATGTTCCAAATAAAATGAAATTCATAGCTGTGTCACATTATAAGGTACTTATTATAGATATCTAGCTAAATAAAATTATCTTCTAAAGTATTATATGTGAAAAGTCAACAATAGCTGATGAAATTATTGTTAGCTATTTTGTCAAAAAAATAAAAAGTGCTAATAGACTACTCTTTGGCTATTATTTAGGACAAGTGTACAACTTGTGATGAAGTCTAATCTTTTTCAATACTTTTGATTAATAAAAAAGTCTCAAAGTCAATATCGTATAATTCAAAGCCCTAGTTGATAAAATTATATGTCATTTACGGTCAAAACAGAAAGGCATGATTACTAAATTCAAAATGGTATACTTTGTTATTTTCTTTATTTTTATAGGGAAGATAATTCAACAATATTTTAGATAGTGATATATTTGAAAAAATATTCCAAATATGAAGAGTTCTAAAGGAATGTCACCAACACATGAGATTTATTTTTTCTTTCACAAACTTACAATTATTAACATTGTTTCCTCTTTCTCCCAATCCCTACCACTTTGTTTTTTCTTCATCACCAAAAATTATTGGCCTACCTTACTTTATTTGAGATGCGTTTGTTTTAAGTGGAACTGACATAACTTTTCTAAGCTTTTTACCTAAATAAAATAAATAAAAGAGAAAACTCTTCCAAGTCCTAACATTAATTTTGGCTCTATAGGTGTTTTAGTGGAGATTAGTTTACTATAATTAAGATTAATTTTTGTAAAGTTTATTCTACTAAGTTTCAAGAATTTACAGCATTGAATAATTTGATATTACATGTTAAAACCAAGTAATTTATGTGTATTAATCTTATAATCAATATTAACTTTTATATTTAAAAGTATGTTATGTGAGGACAACTTCATTATTAGATGTTCTACATGTTGTCTAAATTAGAAAAACTTAGCATTTCTTTATATTGGACGATATCTCTGTTTCGTTTGGTGCACCCTTGTATTATAGGTCTTAGGAAGCATTCAAAGCAAGTTTGAAATTGATTTAAATAATGAAAAATTATTTTTTGCACAAAACACACTTGTATGTGACGTCACATCCGCTTTTTAGACCGACACATAAGCTTTTCATGCTAGCACATAAATCTTTCAGGTCGACACATACGATTTTCAGACCGGCACATGTACTGCAGTTTTAAAGCTTGTAGCTTCTATTATATGTGCTGACACATAGAATCTTTCAGACCGGCGCATACGATTTTTGTCTAGGCACATAACTGTTTCAGGTCGACACATACTGTTATGTGATGATTTTTGTGTCGGCACATAATGGTTTCAGGTAGGCACATATTGTTATGTGGGTCAAAACTTTCATATTTTTTTAATTCTGAAGTTTTCATCCTTGCCACCAAAGTTTCCCAACTATAAATACATCATACATGCTTTATTCTAACTTGATGAAACTATAGACACTTACCACCATTGCTATTCACCTTCAACCTCCAACCTATGCATACACACTAACAAATCACACACAATCATCTTTTGTTAGGGTGCCATCTTGACGAGGTTTGATAACGTCCAATTAAGTTTGTTGTAACCGAGAATATTGGGTTGAGAAGTGCGGGGGTTTCATCCAAAAAAACCTAAGGTTTATCCTCTAAGATATTTGGTAGATTTGAGGGTTTGCACAAGAATTCCAAAAGAGGATTACGGCCAAGTGAAAGCCTTGGAGTTTTGGTAACTTACAAAGGAGTAGCGCGAGAACGACGAATCAAAAGATTGTGTCCGAGTGAAAGCTTTGGAGTTTTGGTAACTCGCAAAGGAGTAGTGCGAGAACGGCGAATCAAAGGATTGCAGCCAAATGAAAGCTTTAGATTTTTGGTAACTCGCAAGGGAGTAGCGTGAGAAAGGCAAATCAAATTGAAAGTTCTTGGGTTCAATAATTCGCAATTGGATTCAATCAAGTGAAAGCTTTGAAGATTGATGATCTTGCAAAGAAGTAGCGTGAGATAGTAAATCAATTGGATCTATTGTGTCTTGGTCTTGTTGAAGATTAAAAGAAGAGAAGGGGTTGAATAGACAACAAACGGTTAGGGTTTGTAAGGGTTGCTCTTGGAACACTTCTCTTGTAGTTACTTTTTGCAAAGTAAGAAATAACTTCTCAATTTTATTTGAAATTGAGGGCAGACGTACCCACACGCGAGGACAACGTGGGGAACTAACTTACCAAATCCTTGTGTCGCTTTCTATCTCTTTCTCTCTTACTCTCATTTAATTTCTATATGCAAATTGTTGAATGTGTTGTTTGATAGATCAATTTGTATAGATATTTTCCTTGATTATTAAAGTTGAAAATTGCTATGTCGATTATCTACAATCACTTTGATTGTAACTGCTTTTGCATATTGACAAAACTTAAAGGGAAAATCTGAAAAATTGATCGCACACCAAGTGTTCGATAAAATGCTAGTTTTTGTTTTCATTGTTTTGCTTAAATTGGTGTGTTGATTAGCTTATAATCACTTTGATTATAAGTGGTTTTCATATCAACACAATTCAAAGGAAAATTTGTGAAAATTAGATTGCACACCAAGTGTTCGACAAATTTCTAATTTTCGTTTTATTAATAATTTCATTGGAAATAGGTAATCATTGTGATTTGTGGTAAACCGTTATTTGAGATAGACTTGTGTTGATTGTTCTTATGATTGTTTTAATTCCATACGGCTTGCGCATATCCGAGTTCCAATAACTAGCTTCGTTTAGACTACTATTTTGATTTAGATTAAATCCTTCCGCTTGCGTCTTTTCAAATAAGCTTTTAAATACCTAATATTTTTAATTGACTATTTTGGCTTAGGGATCTATTCACCCCCTCTAGATAAGTCGCCATAGTCTAACATGTTACATTTGTTAAAATAAAATTTGATGATTTATCAATTATTATTAAATTGTATGAAATATTTTAAATTTAATTTACTTTTTCTAATTTTTAAAAATTAAGAAATAACTAAATTAATAAAGTTAACCCTTCATAAAATCGATTAAACAATAAATTTGGAAGGTCAACCCAAAATTCGTAACGGGCCAACACCAACTATCTTGTTCACACCACTCTCAAATACAACATGAGATTCTTCTTTCAAAATTTTGAATCCACTATCATGTGAAACGTATAAATTTTATACAGTGATTAGTCAACGTTTCAAATGTTTCTTAAAAAAATATAGTCGCATTATAAACATTTTAGATATATTAAATTACGTAAAATTTAAAATTTTTTCATTCAAAAATCAGAAATAGTTGACGACAAAGTGAAATAGCTCAAGTGTGATGAAGTGTGTTTTCGACATGGTAGAGCGGACTGACCTGTAAGATTAGTATTTCAAATTTTAAATCAGTAAATGTGCAAGGAGTAGTTTGAGTGTGAAAATGAATAGGACACTTGAATCTTAGTGTGTGTAGAATTTTATGAATGGAAGGCGGTTAGAACTACTCTGGATCACCCGACGTAGAATACGAAGAACCATTTGATCAAATTTGATGGTGAATAGTCATTGAGGATAAAGATTTGGTGTTGATTTCTTAATTGCAAGACCACCCGATCTTCAACAATCCAGTACATGTCTTTCGATGGAATTTTATTGTGATTAAGCCTCTCCATCTTTAGGCTTTTGGCCGACTGAACGAAAATCAACTTCTTAAAATCTCTCCTAACACTGGAATTCACTTTCAAATATAGGCTCTAGTTGGCAAATCATATTTTGAGCTTATAGCTTATAGTTTATAAGCTCGTATGATAATAAAAGACCTGTTTAGTAACCGTCTTTTATCACGAGCTTATAACTTATTTTACTAGCTTATAACTTATATTTCAGACACTATTTTAAATGGCATTTTAGTTTATAGCTTATACCTTATCATTTTTTCTTCCATTAATACCCTTATAAATTTTAATTATTTTAAATGTGCATTTAATTATTAATTAATAAATATCTTTTTATGTCATTTTACATTTATCAGTTAGTTAAACCGCTAATTTTACCAAACACTTTAATTAGCTTATCAGTTATCAGCCATCAATTATAAGCTATCAACCATTAATCATAAGCTATCAACCATCAATATAAACTAGCTTATCGTCCAACCGCTAATTTTACCGAACAAAACCATATAGTTTTTTTTTACATCTTTTGATAAGAGTCCCACATCGGACAATATATGGCCTGAACATGTCCTTATAAAAGTGGGGGCAATCCTCACCCTACAAGCCGGTTTTGTAGGGTTGTGTGAGGCCCAACCACATTTCTTAACATGCACATCGGAAAATATATGGCCTGAACATGTCCTTATAAAAGTGGGGGCAATCCTCACCCTACAAACCGGTTTTGTAGGGTTGAGTTAGGCCTAACCACACTTCTTAACATGGTATCAAGGGCCTCGTTTAACTACTAATCATTGCATTTATCCCACCATTCCATGAATGCTATCGTAAGAATGAAGAAGACATAGACAAGAATGTTATTATTAAGGCAGTAAATTACAATTCGAATGATTTACCAACTCTAAGACAAAAAAACCCATGTCTTTTCGCTAAATAGTGGCCTTGAATTAACAAATACAAATTTTCTATAGCTATATTATTGGATGCCAAGTATCATCGACTCTATAATATCATATACTTGGCATATACATTGTTGTTAGAATTATATGAAGTATATGAGACAAAAAGGTTTGGCATATGTGGTAATTTGATATAGGATGTTGGAGCTTAAAAATATGCGCACTAACCTTTTCAACTCGCTACCATGTGTGAGAAAAAGACACATCGATTATTATTACTACTATCATCTTGGATCAATCATCATGATGTTTCAATATTTTGGTTGAAAAATCTCTATGGACGTAACAACAGCAATGGGCTATGTCGACATGAAATCAAAGTCCATGCCCAAAAGATTTCACTTCCTAGTTGGCTTGTTAATAAGCAAACATGTTGACAGAAAATCTTAATAAATTTTGCTTTGCTTAATTAACAAGGAATATAAGTGAAGTGAAATCCATAACAAAGTATAATCAATAAGTTAGTTTTTCATTTGTAGCATGATTGATCTATGAGCAATGATAGCATGAATGTGGTAGTGGCCCTCCATCTAAAACTTGCACATGAAAAAAAAAAGTTACAGTCATGTGAGAGAGACAAATCTATCTGTCCCATTTGCATGTATGACTATGAGCAAGCAACCAGTTACTTTGCTTCTGAATGAAATTCTTGTTGGCAGAAGTGAATATCAACAAACTTGGCTTGATTTACTTGCATCATGAATAAATGGAAAATTAGGGGACATGCAGTACATAGATGAAAGTGATCATCATAGTGCATGTGACGAGGTAGGTGATTGATTCTTGTCGTTATGGTGATGATGAGGCCATGGTTGGATAATTTGTAACACATGATAATTTTACACCAATGAATTGAAATGCACTCTCAAGATGCAAGGATGTTTCTAGTACTTGTAACTTGTTAATGATGTTAATGATGTTAATGATGTATATTACTTGAGGCTTGTCATCCTCCCTTTCAGGGGAAATGTATTTATAGAGGTCTCTAGGACCTAGGGTTCGAATCACCCCTGGTGGCTTCATCCGCTCCCCTTTCTTCGAGGAAGTTATTGACCACTATATAATGGAGACTCCATCTTTCTTGGCTTACACGTCATGGTTTCCTCTGGGCGGGTCTCCGGGTCATTTCTCGGGCGAAGGGCCTTTTGGGCAAGGGTGTCTTAGTTTAGGGCATCCGCAAATATAACACTACATAGTTTCAAGCACGAGAGATTTTCTAAAGGTGAAGTGTTTTAAACTCTTGGAGCGCGTCCCACGCCCTCTCATTAATTTCTAAAAGCGAGGATAACCAGGCTCACTGGGCGAGTCCCTCAACAAGGGTGAATCCCTCAACTGGAGTCATTTGTAGAAGATGGTAGATGATTTAATAAAGAACACACCTTTTCATGCGTCAAGTTCTAACACATCAAAATGTTAATCACTTCTGAAAGTTTGGGTGTTTGGATGGAAAAGGTATGGGTGGTATTTAATGCACTTCATGATGGCACTTCTCGGAAAAACCAATTTGTTTTATTTCTTAGACGTGTGTTCTAAGAATGGAGACTCTCATACTTCTTGTGTCAGTCCCCTTATTGGGTAAGCGTGTAATCGTGTATCTTTGGACTTTCCTATATATTACTAAATAAAACCCTTTCACTTTTCCTTTCCCATTTCTTTTCCTTAGAAGAACGTTTCTCGGTCCCAAGCATCTGTTTTGTTTAGATTATGGGGAAGAAAACAACACCTATTCACGTCAAGGATATTATATCCTTGTATTCTACAGAAGAGATTATCGACAAATTTTGTCACAGTATCACTTTCTCCAGCATCGGTCAAGTAAGGCATGTGATAAGGGAACCCTGCTCGAAGGAGGAGAGGATAAATATGCGGGTAATCTTCCTTGTATTTTTACATCCATCTCCCCATTATTTATAATCTGAAGGTTCTGATTTCCTTTACTTCTTTTGAAGCAAAGTCTTAACTGCTTCTATTATCGCTCCCTCCCAAGTTACTCCGAATGTATGGGGTATACTTAGGGTTTTTCAGATAGTTTGTTGTATTTTGGGTGTATTCTCCCCTCTGTTAGACAATCCTTATGAGGATTGGAAAGACAAGTTTGTAATACTACTACAAATAACATATTTTCTGACGAATCTTTCACCTCGGACAATCAAAACCGATGGTATAGATCCTGGGAGCGTCATGTTTTATATATATATATATATATATATATATATATATATATATATATATATATATATATATATATATATATATATATATAAATGAGCTCGCTTCGAATCATAATTACTCCATTTTATGTTTTTTTAAATGGTATTAGTATTTTTCACTTAGTTCCTTTCCAGCTTCCCTTTTTTTCCTTGTTAATTTTTTTTATTAGTATTAACCTCTATTAGATGGTCCAATTGAGAGGTAATATAATTTGCATCCATATTTTCAAATTACTATTTTCAAAAGTCCATTTTAATTTTCTATTTTATATAATCAAATTCCTTGATTTTTTTTATCAAAAATCGACGTGATAGATCTTTTAAATGAATTTTCAATATATATTATTTTTAATTAATACATACACGTCAGTGTTTATGTAAAATCGATGTGATTCCTCTTTTGCATGAATTTAGAGAATTAGACTCTAACTTTTTATTTACCTATCAACACTCTAACTTCATATCATTATTCTCTTTGCAAAAACACGAGGTGATTTTCATCGTCACTATTCCAACAGATATTCATCAAAACTCGTACATCACCTCTGTTTCAACCAAAACTCGTTTGAGGTACGTTTGTTCTTTATTATCATGTTTGAGGTTTATACCACTGAAACAAGGACATGTTTATTGTTAGTCCAGAGGAAAGTATCATGAAAAAGAAATTGCTTACATATTCTGCTGATTGTTGGACGGGCTTTAAGACACAACTCATCCATGAGTATATTCATTATCCAAGTGATAAAGATAAGCCTCCATACATGATGTATCCATATATTGATAAGGATGTTTGTAGAGTCTCGTACCACTCCTGGCTTCTTGGCTAAAAACAAAAAAGGAAAGGATAATATATCTAAAAATACCTATCTACATAGATTGACACGTGTAAGATATGAAAAACTTGAAAAGAAGATGATTGAAGTAAAAAGAAAACAAAGGGGAATAGAGTTGGAAGATTCTATAAGCCTTGATCGCACTCTATCTCCAGCATCACCCCATGAAAAATGGAAGAGGACACGTCAAAGAAAAGATGACGAGTTCACATCAGATACCACACGCGAAGTGGCTTAAAAAATTGTTAGTAAATACTTTTTTACACTATTTATTTTAGTTAAGTCAATTTGGTAAAGATAAAAAAACTTGTGTGTAGTAGGATGTACTAGTTGAACAATCCAGAGTCAGCCTCTTTGTTTCATAAGATCGTCATGACATCTTGGTAAAAGCGATTGGAACCGAGAAGCATCCTAAGCGTGTAAGAGACGTTGGCTTTAAGTCATATTTTGGACCATCTCAATCATATAGAGAAGTATAACCGTGAGACGTTGAAGAGATAGTTGTTGTTAAGTTGGGGATGAAAGGGAGAAGTTGATTCAGGAGGAACGTCAGAGGGTGCAGATGGAGGAGCGGGAGAGAATATTGGAGGAGGAGAGGGAGAGGTTGTTTCAGAAGGTGCATAAAAGTGTCTAGAAGGAGCAAGTGGAGCGAGAGAGGTTGGCTGAGGAGGAGTGAAAGAATTTGAATGAGGATGAGCTTGAGAAGATACCTGAGAAGTGTACCCGTGATGTGCTTGAGGTATAAGTATATGTTAAAAAATTGTATAGTATGTTGTTGTTATTATTGTTTGCGTATTTTAATTTTTGTATTGTATTTTTGTTGTTTTTATGATGCACAAATTAAATTCATTGGGTCTACTTAACCGCACAAATTCAAGTTAGTTGGAAGTTCATGAGAATGTAGCTGAGAAAGTTATGTATGGTACAGGCACGAAAGAAAGTTATTCTGCCAACCAGGACAATATTGAAATCACACCACTGCAACTAGATAACACTAAGAGACTATCAATGATATTAAATAGTATTCTAGAATATTAAATAAAGTCATGATCCAGATCAGTTTTATGTACTTCCTAAGACTTCTCTTATGGAATTTTTGAAGGGGTGAGTGGCTAAAAATTACCATATTATAATTTTGGTACTCGTAGGTATAATTTTTACGTCTATTTCTATTTATATTTATATGTTCTCGTACTTAACATAAAGATTTGACTCTTACTGATTTTTACATGAGATGTGTGTTGAAAGAAATTTAAGAAAGTATTGTTTCTTAGATCCATCACAAACTAGTCTTCATGGTGGTATGATAGTAAAGAGTATCAAGGTTTACATTCAAGACAATTTGAAATAGAACAAATAATGTTATTTGGCCCTGTTTTACCACTCGTAAATATATATTAATTTGTGTTTTCATTTATAAATCAATTTTATACATATTATTAATTACTCAGAATGTTTATGCAGTAATCATTATCAACTAATTATTATATGTCTGAAGTAAAATGCTATAATTGTGTTTTGCTCGTTGCACAACAAACGTAGTCTGAGCAGTATGAGCAATGTATGCTCTAGGATATCACACAACATGTCAAGATATTTTGTTCAACAAGTTTCTTACATCCAAATCTTTCTATCAAACAACTTTAGCAGAAACTTGGAGTTGAACAAACTGGAACACTGAACAAAACTGAACCAGCTCTTGCAATAATCTCTTAAATTAAACACATAACTAAATGAGACAAGATGTGCTCCTTAACTTTCGTGACATCTTGCTTTCTATTTTTCCTATTAAAATAAGTCAATCCAAATTTAGTAACATAATCAATAAAATCATTATATTTTCTTTGGAGTTTGACTAATTATGTGACATTTACCTCAGTTTCTCCTTAGAATAAGGTTTCTAATTTAGTTAAAAAACGAATTTTGTGGCATAATGGTAAATTACGCTATCACATATTTAGTTAAGAAACTAGAGAAATAGTTTGTTTTTAAATGATCATTGTTTTCCAAAGCTCCACATTCATTTTTGTATCTGACATGTTTCAGTATTGATTTCGATACTTCACCAGCGACTTAGGGTGTGTTTGGTTCAAATGAGGGGGAGGGGAGAGATTTTAATGGAGGGAAGGGGAGGGGAGGGATTTTTCGTAATTATATATATGTTTGGTTCAAACGAGGGGAGGGGAGGGGATGGAAGGGATTTCATTTAAAAATATGTTTGGTTCACGAGGGGAGGGGATGGATTTTAATAATAATTTACAATTTTATCCTTGTAGTTTTATATAAGTGATATGATATTCAATTGTAAAAATTTCATAAATATTTTCTTGAAAATAATATTTGTATAATGGAGTGATTAAAATGTCATAACTTATCGCATAATATTAAAAAAATTGAGTACACTTGATTCGTATTATAACTCTCGACACAAAATAAACTATGGTTGATAACAAATTTTGAATATAGAATAAATCATAATAAAAAAATATAATAATTATAATTTTTATTAAATAAAAAATAATTTGAAGGTGAAGAATAATTATAATAAGTTGATGGAATCAAAAAATAATATTTTTAAAATAGTAAAATAAAGTTGAGGATATTTTAGTAAATACAATAATTTAATTAATATTAAAACTCAGATCGCCTCCCCTCCCCTCCGAATCCCCCCGATTCGGAGGAACGCAAAAAGTGTCATTGGGAGGGATTTTGCTCCCCCCCCCCCCCCTCCCCTCCTCTCCCCTCCTAAAAATTGAACCAAACACATTTCATTTTAAATATTCTCTCCCCTTCTCTCGCTCTACCTCGAACCAAACACAAGTGAATTTGGGGAGTTTAATCCCTCCGGATAATCAAGTTTGTAACACATTATTTGAGGATGCAGATTCCAAGTAAGGTTTATTTGTATACCATACATTAAATACACGCCTATTTAAAACTCTCTCTAAGATATTTTTGACATGTTGCCTCCTAAAATTATTTCTTCTTTTATGGATTTGATTATCAATATTTTGGTTTATATTTCCCATCACTTCATTTTGATAATCAACACATAGCATTCAAAAATCCCGGGGTTAGGAATCCTCTGTGGGATAGCATTGTTATTGTTGTGTTATTGTTAACAACAACCATTGGTGCCCCTAGAAACTTCAAAAAATCTAGCTATTCAGGCGACTATTGTTGGTATGTTGAAGTGAAATTTTCTACCCTTAAATTGAACGATGGAGATGTTTGATAAGTTATCATATTCATCATTTCATGATTACTGTTGTCTATTTGCTATCTAAGATACTATAACGTGGTGTTAGTAATAGGGGTGTAAAATTTCCCATATAATTTTGTAGGAATCCACTATTAATCGTTCCTATTTGATCAAATTGTCCTCTTGACTTTCATGTGGAACATAAATATGTTAAGCTATAAGTGCATTGTAAGTGAATTGTGGTTAAGAAACGAAACCTCGAAGTAAATTGTTAGGAGACTAGTTAATGTGCCTTATAAACATGAGGGATTCCTACATGACTAGTCTGTATTTCATTAATGAAAGTATTCGAAGTCAAATCTACATCAAGAATTTGATTTTTCCTAGGCATATCAAACTTTTGTTCTCGAATTGTTATATTTTTTTTTTGAGCTATGCTATGTGTGCACTATTTTCCTACACCTTAGAGTTTACACCGTAAATATATACATTTATTTTGTGCTGCATACATACCAAAGTGGACAAAAAATTAATAAAAAATATGATGAGTATATATTTTTTATATAAGTTATAGTGTAGGTGTACAAATAAGTGTCAACATAACATTTCTCTTTTTTTCTTAGTATTAGCATAACGAACATTTCGCCTTCTATGAGGATGAACTATATTGAATTAGTATTATAAGGTGAAGAAAATTTAACACAATCTATCTTAAACTATTTCTTAGGGAACATGTCAATTTGTTGACCATAAATTAATTACTTTCAACAAATGAACATGATGATCACTTGAGGACTCGTTACATCCTTTTGAGTTTTAGTTGATAGTTTTATTGATTTAAGTTTTGATTAAAATTAGATTATCCTATAAGTGTTCAAGTACTTCTTCTTTAAACTGTTAGACATAATTTCACTTTGATTTGTAATTTCTTTTAACTGTTTCAGGACACACATGCACATGGCCTATGATGGACTCGAATTCTCTTTCTATGTGAAGAAAGACCCAAATATTAATAGCTCACTTGTCTAACTTATTTAAGAGAAGAGTGTCAATTTAGAGTGAGGGAGATAGGGAAAAATAAGGATTCAAAAGAGAGAGAAAAAGAGAGAAACACATTCCCGATTTTTCTGCATCACTCTCACTAAATCAATGATCCCCGATTCGTTCCCCGTCAGATCAAGCTGAAATTTTGACGCCATGTTTGCAACTTATGTATCTAACTTTTGACCGTTCAGAATTTGAAAACAATGTGTGAGCTTAGAGATAAGTGCCTCGCATTAGAGCTGCAGATTTGGGTTTTTTCCATCTTTTTTATTCTTATTTGTAAGTTTGTTTTGCTTTGTGATTTGCGGTTGTTAGCACTTGTTTGTGAATCAATTTAAGACTATCTTGTACCCTCAATTTATTATAGTGGAGATATTTCTTTGGTCTAGACGACTCGTGGTTTTTACTCATATTGAGGGGTTTTCCACATTAAAAATATCAGTGTTCTTGTGTGCGTTTATTTGTTTGATTTGCCATCTTATATTTGTTGTTGATCCTCAAAGTTCCTACAAGTGTGGGAAATTTTATATTGGTGTTCTTTTATGCATTTATTTGTTTGATTTGCCATCTTCTATTTGTTGTTTGATATGCCATCTTGTTGTCTGACTTGCCATATTTAGAAACGACTAAGAGTGGTATTCTTAATGAGGAGATGAGAAGGAAGGCACATTGTTCTTCATCTTAATCTGAGGTACTTGTCACTAAAAATAGGGGGAGAAGTCAGAAAAAGGAACCAAACGATGGTAGAGAGAATAACATAACCAAGTCCAAACCGCGATACAATAATCTGGTGTGTCATTATTGTCACAAAATAGGACACGTACAGAAGTATTGTTATCAGTGGAAAAGGGATAACAAAGGAAAGAGAGATATGTCTAAACAAAGAGATCATGATAATCATGATGATGATCGTTTTACTACTGCTACTTATAATGATCTTGTTATTCTACGCGATCATGAGTCTGTAAATCTCGTATCAGACGAGACACGTGGATAGTTGACAGTGGTGCTAAATTGCATTTTACACCAAGGAAGGATTTCTTCACATCTTATACTTCTGGTGATTTTGGAGTGATGAAGATGGGTAATGATGGTGTATCTAAGGTAATTGGTGTCGGTGATGTTTGCTTGTAAACCAACATGGGAATGCAATTGTTGCTTAGAGGTGTAAAGGATGCTCTAGATGTCCTCTTTAATTTGATCTCTGTGCATATGCTTGATGATTGTGGTTATGACAATCACTTTGGTTCTGGAAAGTGGAAACTAAACAAAGGTAACTTGGTTGTGGATAGAGGGGAGATGATTTCTAAATTGTATTGGACAAAATCTTTGGTTGCTAGGGACAATGTGAATGTTATCAACATGGAAGCATCTTTTTGGCACCGAAGACTTAGTCATATTAGTGAAAAGGGGTTGAATATTTTGGCCAAAAACGATGTTCTTAATGGATTAAAGAATGCATATTTGAAGAAGTGTTCTCATTTTATGGATGGTAAATAGACTAGAGTATCTTTAAAGAGACATCCTCCCCCAAGGAAGTCAAAGTTGCTTCAATTGGTACATTCTGATGTTTGTGGTCCATTAAAGGTAAAATCCTTTCGTGGTGCAATTTATTTTGTTACCTTTATTGATGATTGTTCCAGGAAACTATGAGTTTATGCCTTGAAGACAAAAGACCAAGTATTGGAGAAGTTCAAAGAATTCCATGCTTTGGTAGAGAGGTAGGCAGGCAAGAAGCTGAAATGTGTTTGTTCTGATAATGATGGTGAGTATTGTGGACCATTTGATTTCTATTGCAAGTAGCATGGTATTTCACATGAAAATAATCCTCCTAAAATTCCTCAATTGAATGGTTTAGCATAAAGGATGAATCGAACACTAATTAATAAAGTAAGGTGTATGCTCTCAGAAGCTAAGTTGTCAAATAATTATTGGGGTGAGGCATTTTACACGGCAGAGCATGTTCTTAATCTCACTCCTACTGTTGCTTTGAATTGTAAAGTTCCAGACAAAATTTGGTTTAGAAAGAATGTCAAGTATGCTCATTTGAGAGTCTTTGATTGTAAGGCTTTGAGGCATATTCCAAAGGATGAAAGATCTAAGTTGGATGCAAAATCAAAATAAGGTATCTTCATCGACTACACCCAAAAAGATTTAAGTTGTATGGGCAAGATGAGTTTGGTTACAGGTTGTATAATCTTATAGGGAAGAAGCTTATTCAAAGCCGCGATATGGTGTTCATAGAAGACCATAATATTGAAGACATTGATAAGATAGAGAAGACTACACCCAAAAAAGATATCAGTTTGTTTGATGTTGATCCAGTTCGGTTACCTAGTCATAATCTAGATGCTATTGGTGGTGATGATCAAAATGGTGAGCCATATGATTATGTTAATAATCAATAACTTGAAGATGAGTAAGATATTCCAACTAATGATGAATATGTCACAAGATGAGAATCTTAGTGAAACTCCATAATCATCTCAAGTTTAACTTAGGAAGTCAAACAGGCAGAGATAACCTTCTACAAGGTATAATTATGATGAATATGTGACCTTGAGTGATGAGGGTGAACCTGAGTGTTTTCAAGAGGCCATGGAAAGTCATGAAAATAAAAAGTGGTTGGATGCAATTCTTATGATTTAGTGAAGTTTCCTAAATGCAAAAGGGCTTTGGAAAACATGTGGATTTATAGAGTTAAACATGAGATCAACTCTAAGTCTCCAAGGAATAAAGCTAGATTAGTGTTAAAAGGTTTCCGTCAAAGAAATGATGTTGATTTTAATGAGATTTTCTCACTTATTGTAAAGATGTCATCAATTAGAATTATGTAAAGTTTGGCTGCTGCTCTTAATTTAGAGGTTGAGCAAATGGATGTGAAAACGAATTTCCTTTATGGTGATTTGGAGGAAGATGTCTACATGAAATAACCCGATGGTTTTCAAATTAAAGGCAAAGAAGATCATGTGTGTAGATTGAGAAAGAGTCTATATGGTTGAAGCAAGCTCCAAGGTAGTGGTACAAGAAGTTTGAGTATGTTATGTGTGATCAAGGATATCATAAGACTACTTCAGATAATTGCGTCTTTGATAGAAAATTTTCTAACGATGAATTCATTATCCTGTTGTTATATGTTGATGATATGTTTATTGTAGGGGAAAATATTTCTAACATTAACAGGTTAAAGAAGTAGTTGGGGGAGTCATTTGCCATGAAAGACATGAGAACAACAAAACAGATTTTTGGCATTAGAATCATGCGTGAAAGAAAAGAGAAGAAACTTTGGATGTCACAAGAACATTATATAGAAAGAGTGTTGCAAGGATTCAAAATGTAAAACTCTAAGGCGGTAAGCACTCCTCTTGCTACTCATTTCAAGTTGAGTTCTAATCACAGTCCTTCAAGTGAAGATGAAACATTTGATATGAAGTGTGTTCCTTATGTGTTTATTGTGGGTAGCTTGATGTATGTAATGGTATATACAAGACCAAATATAGCTCATGTTATTGGTACATTCAGTAGATTTTTGTCATATCCAAGTACAAGGCATTGAAATGTTGTAAAATAGATTTTAAGGTATCTTCGCGGTACTACTTATATGAGGCTTTGCTTTGGAGGAGATAAGCATACTCTAATGGGGTATTCTGACTCAGATATGGCTAGAGACATTGATTCCAGAAATTCCACTTCAGGATACATGATTAAATTTGCAAGGGGAGTTGTGGCTTGGTAGTCCAGATTACAAAAGTGTATAGCATTGTCTACTACAGAGGCTAAGTTCATTGCCATTACCGAAGCATGCAAAGAGTTACTTTGGTTAAAGAATTTTTTGCAGGAGCTTGATTTTATTCAAGACAAATATGTGTTGTTTGTTGATAGTCAAAGCACTATTCATCTTAGTAAGAATCCTTTTCATAATAGGTCCAAACACATTGATGTGAGATATAATTGGATACGTGATGTTTTGGATGCTAAATTGTTGGAGTTAGCTAAATTTCATAAATAAGATAATGGTTCTGATATGATGACTGAAACATTACCAAGAGGAAAGTTTGAAGCTTGTTGTGATATCGCCAGTTTGACGATTTCCTCCACATAGTTGTGAGGTGGAGATTTGTTGGGTTTGGGTTCCCTTCCTATGTAGAGAAAGACTCAAATATTAATAGCTCATTCGTCTCACTTATTTAAATGGAGAGTGTCAATTTTGGGTGAAGAGAGATAGAGAGAAAATAAGGATTCAAAAGAGAGAAAAGAGGAGAGAAACTCATTCCCGTTTTTTCTGCATCAGTCTCACTAAATCGATGATCCCCAATTCGTCCACCGTCAGATCGAGCTGAAATTTTGAGGGCATGTTCGTAACTCTTGTATCTAACTTTTGACCGTTTAGAATTTAAAAACAAGGTTTGAGCTGAGAGATATGTGTCTCGCATTGGAGTTGCAGATTTGAGTTATTTTCATCTTTTTTATTCTTATTTGTGAGTTTGTTTTGTTAGCAATTGTTTGAGAATCACTTTAAGACTCTCTTGTACCTTCAATTGATTATAGTGGAGCTATTTCTTTGGTTTGGACGACTCGTGGTTTTGACTCTCATATTGAGAGATTTTTCACGTTAAAAATATCACTATTCTTATGTGCATTTATTTGTTTGATTTTTCATTTTATATTTGTTGTTGATCCTCAAAGTTCATATATGTGTGGGGAATTTTATATGCACGGCGTATTAGTCTGTTATTGTGTCTAGTGGAGCAACACTTAAAAAAAATTAATTTTTAAATAGAAGTTATTTTTATTGACTTCGAAGAAGTTCTAATACTTCAATTTCAAATTTGCAAATTTTACATATAACACTTATACCCTATCTTTTTATTCAGTAGTCCTAAATCAACATTTTATACCTATAATGTCTTACAATTACACCTTAAGAAATGAGTGCTGTAAACTAACAACTCAATTATATAATTCAACCATTATAATATATGTGTTATGCTCACTTGAAACATGGAAGCTGCCTACTTTGACTTGCTAGTGCTAATCTACTATCTTACTATTACTAATCAATTGACCAATCTGTCTAATCTTACTATTACTAATCAATTGACCAATCTGTCTAAAATGCCCTTCCCTCAAAAAAATTTTTCACATACTAATAGGCATTTCAGTAACTAACTAAATAAGACATAACTTTATCACTTTTTCAGATTCTATGCGCCAAGTGTTTGTCTCTCATTGGTCACATTGTTCATTTCAAAATCATCCCTCCCTCTTCTTCCTCCTCACTTTAGTTTTCCCTCTCTCGTCTTCTCTTCTCTCTCTTCTTCTTGACACAACCTTTCACTTCTCTCCCCCTCTCCATTCAGCTCATCTCTCTCATCCGTTTCTTCCATCTTCATAGCCCTGTTCAGATCAGTAAAGTCCAATTTCATTTTTCTTCCATGATTTCTCACCTGTAAGCGAATTTTATTATACTTGATTTCGATTTCGATTTGAATTTTGATTTTGATTTGTGGAAATTTGTAGTCTTTGGTCGCAAACGAAGAGTTCCAACACATTCTTCGTGTGTTGAACACCAATGTTCATGGAAAGCAGAAGATCATGTTTGCTCTTACCTCAACCAAAGGTATTGGGAGAAGATTCGCTAACATTTGTTGCAAGAAAGCTGATGTAGACATGAACAAGAGGTTCAATTTCATTAAAGTTTTGTTTTTTTAGTTATACGTGATTTGTTGTTGTCCAGGGTTTAGGGTTTGTTTTTTATTTCATGAAACTTTGCTTATAATTTATGTTTTCGTAAGCTAGGGTTTGTTCTTTTATTGTTTAAAATTTTATATTTTTATTTAAATTAGTAGTTTTTATAATGATTTTCATGATTTTGTATTTTATAGTTCTTATGTCCAATTGCTTTTCTCTTATGTTTTTTTTTGTCAGAGAAACATGGGTTGATGATGGTTTGTAGGATGAAACCGGACCATTCAAGCCTTTTTTCGCACAGATACCTTACTCCTTATAAAGCATCAAACAGTACTTCACCTTTTTGGTATTCTATCAAAAGAGCTTCAGCACACATCATTGTCTTGGCCTCATATTCAGCATATGGTATTGCTCGATTTCTATAATGCTTCATACAGACATGCATATGTTAAAAACACTGCTGATTCTATGATTTCCAATGGAATGAACATATACGCCGCAATACCAATGGCTTGAAGAAGATCTACCAAAAGTTAACAGGAAAGAAACTCCTTGGTTGATTGTTCTCATGCATTCACATTGGTACAATAGCAACTCTGTCTTTTGATATTCAGATGTTGAAATCAATACCATGTTTTTATGCTTGACTATGAATTATCGTCTTCTCTTGCTTTTATTTAAACATGTATTAACAGGTATGTAAAATGTATTTTAAACATGTCTATTTCTTTTATTTATACCATGATCCAGGAATAACTATGTAGAATGTATTTTATGTAAAAGAGATGTCGCCCAGTCGCTGTGGAGTTGTCGTGAAATATACGGTGGAGAACAAAACAGAGATGCGGCCCAGTCATAAATTATGGAGTTATATCAGGCTTCTTGGTTAGCATCAAACATATTGAATTTGAAAGTTTGATTGATCATACATATGGTTATGACTCATTTTAGTGTGCATTTCTGCCATAGTACCTTAAACACTTTTAATTCCACGTTTAGTGTTTCGAAATGTATCTCTTCTAAGCTCTTTATCTAAGTGCTGTTAGACACATGACTTGAATTGTTTGGTTAATGCAGGAACAAAGCTGCTAATTGTGAAGGAAAGATAGGTGATTGCTCTTATGAGCCTTTTTGTGATCACTTTAAATTAGAGACTATAGTGCACTGCATGTTAATTTCTTAAGAAAAGGGAATGCATAGATCATTTGTTACATTTGCAGAATGTAGCGCATATATGTTTAAGCATTGAAACATTGTGCGAATAATACATCATTTCGAAGAGGATTATTATCCTTATAGGTTCCAGCAAATTGAGCATCTATTGTGAGTGTTGACCATTCATTATCTGTTCTGTAGGTGATGGAAACATTCCTCTCACTTTATCACTTGGATTTTTTACGGTTAGAACCTGACATCTCACTATTATTGATTGTATCACCATATAATTGAATTGTATGATTGATGTTAACAACCAAACACTATTGTAATTGGATCTGATTTTTCAATAATTTCTGCATTTGGTTTATTAATTCTATTATCTCTAATTGTTATTATTCATGCTTTTGATATAAGTTGCAGGTTTAAAATGGAGTAAGCACATGTTTAGATTCACTTATTTGAGTTTATCTATTGGTATAACCACTTACGAGTCTGATTTGAAGAGTTTATTGCAATTTTTGTTATAGAAATAGCTTATACGGGACTTAACCTTGAGTATTATACTTTCAATATCATCGCAGTGTCGGGTCTGTTTTGTCGAGGTGGCAAGTTTTGGTTTTTCACAGCCGCGGGTATGTTGGTATTTCGGTTCTGTTTTGGTTTGTTGGGGCTGTGATGGTTTGCTCATATTTTAGTTTTTTGTTGTTGTATAGATTGGTAGGTGAGACTGTGAAACTGTCCATCTTTTGTATTTTTTTTTGCTCATTCCCAACATTCCTTGTGCTGCTACGATGAGTAGTTTATGTATTCTTTTTGCTGTTTCAAATTAGATAAAAATGATATATGTGTAACTGATATGTAGATAGTGTTTTGGGTGGTTTACTGTTGCCATATGTTTAGATATATGATACAATTGTTCTTATTATTTTAGAATAGCATTATATATAATCCTTTATGTATATTTTGCAAAAAGCCTTTTATTAAGCTTTAATAGGAAAATAGACAAAAATATGTTTTAAGAATACTGTCAATTTTTTTCAAAACATTACCTTAAAACTACACAAAATGATTCAAATTCGTTACAATACAATTATACTAAATATGTTCTGTATGTGTGATTATATAAAATTTATGATTAACAAAACTTCCATGAAGTGACACGGGACACGATTAGTTAGATCCAAGTAAAAAATATAAATATATTTCTTAATAATGAGATGATTATTGACTTATAGATAATTTGTGTCTATGCTCTGATTCTTTCATGTATAAATTTTTCATTAACTTTAATTTCATTTCAAATAAATAAGTTAAGATATAAATGTTTTTACCCGTGTGGGAGCACGGGTCTTTTACTAGTGAATATTTAAAAATAGACAACTAAAAGAAGTGCTTATAATGCAATGACGTTTGAACCTTTGAATCACAAAAAAGAAACAAAGTTTTGTTTTTAGTTTAAAGTAGAAAGGCGGGATGACAAAAATAGAATGCTATCTCAAACCCTTAGAGCCGTGATGCTTTATCCGTTTTACTATGTCATACAATTTCTTAGGCCATTTTCTTAGTTATAGTGATGAGTCACACTCATCACTATGTCTCACTCAAGTGTATGAATTACACAACTTGTGGATTGTGATTACTAGCATAGGTCATTTCACCTAATCCATATCTCTCTTGATTTTCAACCAAGTAATTATCTATCTTCTTAGTTCTTACACAAAAAATTTCAGGTACACCTAATGTTATAAAGAAAAAGAAGTTCATAGTTGTGTCACATTATAATGTTGTATGTTATTTTTGATATTTAGCTAAATAAGATTATCTATTATTACTGAAAAGTCAACAATAGCTAGTGGAATTATTGTTAGCTATTTTGTCAACAAAAAAAAAAGTACTAATAGACTACTCTTTGGCTATTATTTAGTACAAGTGTACAACTTGTAATGAAGTCTAATCTTTTTCAATACTTTTGATTAATAAAAAAAGTCTCAAAGTTCATGTTGTATAATTCAAACCCCTGTTGATAAAATGATATGTTCATTTTCGGTCAAAACAGAAAGACATGATTACTAAATTCAAAATGGCATACTTTGTTATTTTCTTTATTTTATTGGGAAGATAATTCAACAATATTTTAGGTAGTGATATATTTGAAAAAATATTCCAAACATGAAGAGTTCTAAAGGAATGTCACCAACACATGAGATTTATTTTTTCTTTCACAAACTTACAATTATTAGCATTGTTTCCTCTTTCTCTCAATCTCTACTACCACTTTGTTCTCTCTTCATCACCAAAAATTATTGGTCTACCTTACTTTATTTGAGATGCATTTAAGGGATAGCATAAAAAATACAGCTATGCTATATTTACACCACTTTTCCTACACCGTATCAATACACCGTATATATTAATAAAGGAAAACATTCTAGCACAGAAATCAAGGCATGGTAATTTATTATAAAAAAATACTACTTGAAGGATAGAAAAACACTTAGAAAGGGGGGGGGGGTTTGAATAAGTGTAGCTTTAAAAACTTGACAGATAAAAATAAAATGCACAGTTATTTTTATCCTGGTTCGTTGTTAACTAAACTACTCCAGTCCACCCCCGCAGAGATGATTTACCTCAACTGAGGATTTAATCCACTAATCGCACGGATTACAATGGTTTTCCACTTAGTCAGCAACTAAGTCTTCCAGAGTCTTCTGATCACACACTGATCACTCCAGGAACAACTGCTTAGATACCCTCTAAGACTTTTCTAGAGTCTACTGATCCACACGATCACTCTAGTTACAACCTGCTTAGATCACTTCTAAGACTTCCTAGAGTATTCTGATCCACACGATCACTCTAGTTCCTTACAACTTAATGTAATCAATTCTAAGAGTATTACAATTGCTTCTTAAAAGCGATAATCACAAACTGTGATATTTCTCTTAACGTTTAAGCTTAATCTCACTAATATATTACAACAGCAATGTAGTGAGCTTTGATGAAGATGAAGATTCTGAGCTTTGAATTTGAACAGCGTTTCAGCAAGTTAATTTGAATTGTTTTGGTGCAGAGTTGTTAACCTTGCTTCTCATCAGAACTTCATATTTATAGGCGTTGGAGAAGATGACCGTTGAGTGCATTTAATGCTTTGCGTGTTCCGTACAGCATCGCATTTAATGTTATACGCTTTTGTCAACTACCTCGAGCCTTGTTCACGCTGTGTCTACTGACGTAGCCTAGAATAGCTTTTAACGTTCCTTTTGTCAGTCAGCGTAGCTTGCCACTTGTACTTCCTTCTGATCTGATGTTTGTGAATACAACGTTTGAATATCATCAGAGTCAAACAGCTTGGTGCATAGCATCTTTTGATCTTCTGACCTTGAAGTGCTTCTGAGCGTGATACCATCAGAACTTCAGTGCTTCTGTTCTCTTGTTCTTCTGATGCTTCCATAGACCCATGTTCTGATTCTGCTTCGACCATCTTCTGATGTCTTGCCAGACCATGTTCTGATGTTGCATGCTGAACCCTTGAGACAAAGCTTCTGAGCGCTGAATTATGCGTACTCTTTATATATTTCCTGAAAAGGAAATTGCATTGGATTAGAGTACCATATTATCTTAAGCAAAATTCATATTATTGTTATCATCAAAACTAAGATAATTGATCAGAACAAATCTTGTTCTAACAATCTCCCCCTTTTTGATGATGACAAAAACATATATAAATGATATGAATTTGCGATCAGAAAGAACAGACGGCAAAAGACAAATTACACAGCTATAGCATAAGCATATGAATATGTCTCCCCCTGAGATAAATAATCTCCCCCTGAGATAAATAATCTCCCCCTGAAATAAATACTCGAAGAACTTTAATAAAAGACTTCCCTGATTATTTCGGTAGAGACGATCATATAAGCTTCTGTCTTCAGAGAATTCATAGCTTCTGACTTCTGCTTCCATTGGACAGCTTCAGAACTAGAATTTCCTTAGATCCCTAGTGTAATACGGTGAACTGACTTTTATAATCGAAATGTCGCGGTAAGCAAGAGTCGCCACCGACTTTTATTTTATCCAAACTAAATCAGAAAGGCAAAAAGAAACAGAAAAAAACCTTTTAAAAGAAATCTAAGTTCGGGGGGTAATTTATGCAAAGGGAAGGTGTAAGGCACCCTTTGCATCCATGGTTTTCCATGGGCTCTTAATTGCTTTGCTTGCTCGTTTGTTTAGAAAATGTAGATGAAAGAGATAAAATGGACTTTAGCTCGTAAATGAGCGTAGCCAGTTTTGAGGAATTGTGAGAAAGAATATTAAAGATGAGCATTGCAAGGCAATTAGGGGCAATTACCTTAAACTCAGATGATAGGTCTCTTTTTAGCCTTTCAGAATGAAAGGGTCTATCCTTGCCATAAGAGGGCAGGAAGCCTTTCGTTTGGAGGTTGAAGGGTCGTCGAAGCATCCTTTGCCATAAGACTGACCCATGCCATAGAGAGGCAGGTAGTCTAAGGCAAGGATCAGAATAAGCCATCTTTCGTTAGGCAACCAGAAGATACCTCAGCCTTTTTCTGTAGGCAACTTCCGAGGGTCGAGGTCATTTGTGTATCGAAGGCAGCATCATTTAGGGTCGTGACCTTTTTATCGAGGCAACATGGCTGAGGTATCTTCGTATTCGAGGGACTTGGCTTTTCTGCAAAAAACACAGGGCAACAGGCAACAGGCAACAAGGCAACAGAGAGGTTACCCCAAAAGTGTGCGTGTGTGCACCAATCACGTGATTATATTCAAGTATATTATCTTGTAAATTTAGTGATTCTATGTTCAATTCAAAAGTTGCACTCCCTAGGATTACTAACCACGCATTTAAATAATATAATCAAAACTGATATGGGGGAGGGAAATTGTAACCAGCGGATCCCTTAATAGGGTTTGACATAAGTAATAATTGAGATTAGGGTTTAGGATTACCAATGTTCGACGCTTTGGCAATTGACAAACCCTGAAAAAGTAGAAAGCAAAAATAGGGTGAGTGCATTATCGGTTCGGAGGCGAACGAAGCTAACCCTAATTTAATAAATAAAAAACAATATTAAAAAAGAAAAAAACAGAAATAAAGGAAAGAATACTTAACTTCGTATTCGACGTGGCGCGTAATCGGAAGACACCTGAAAAGACAACCCTGAAAAGGACACAGAAAAAAGGAATATTTTAGTGTAGGGCAGATTCTTGTAAACCCTGATTAAGGCACAAGTTAACCATGGTTAATAGAATAAATACAATCAATTTAATTAATTATTGGTTTTTCAACCTAATTAATTAAATCGATGAAAACAAGGTTTCGATTAAATATCTAGCCCTAGCGTGTATTTTCAATCAATGAATAAAATTAATAATCGACTAAATAATTTAAACAATTTAAATTAACTAAAAAACAATTAAAATACAATTAAAACAAAGGAATATGTTTTTATTATTAATTATGTTTTAGAAAGAAAAGAAAAGATTAAGTTTTATGTAAAAAGTAATGTGTTTTAAAAAGGTTTTTAAAACAAATAAAACAAATAATCAAAAATAAAAAATAAAAAAAACTAAATTATATAATTAAAATGAAAGTAATTTAGAAAACTTAGCTTAATGTTCTGGTGTGATGCATCCTTGAGAGCCTATGATGCACCTTCAACGCTTGAGCCGTTGGATCAGAGGCTGCAGTGATCCTGAGGTGATGAATTGAGGTTGTATCATAGCTCCATCCATACGGCGCGCACCAGATCAAAGATCCAAGTCTTTCGTAAAAATAATGTAGGAGAGAAGGATCGAACCAGCGTCTTCTCCCCCACTCGATGACCAACTCAACCAAGCTGCTTATGTGATCACTAAACGCGCATAGCATCTTATATATAACTTAAATGGGATAATAGAAAAACGCGCGCGAGTTTTTAAAAACAGCCAATGACCTGATGACACCTCGTCATCTTCTTCGTTGGAACCTGTAAATAGCCTTTTACAGCGCTCTTTTATAGAGTGCTATGAAAATACTAACTTATAACACCTGCCAAAAGATCAATCACGCATACGTGCACGAAAATAAAAAACAAAACCACCAATAGCTTCGTCTTGGCCGTGCGATCATGCCTATACCAAAATCAAGATCTAATTCTTGCTGAAACAAGAAACCCTAATTGGAAACCCTAAGATCCGTCCATGGCTAACATCACCAAACAAGCGTCATAATGTAATTAACGTTCCAGAAAGTGTCAACACATCACGATGAATACAGATATGCGGTTAATTTTCAAAAATAATGCATGAACGATCCTAATAGAGCTTAAGTTTAAGAGCTACTTACCGTGGCAATTGGGAGGTGATTATGGGCGTTTCAGGCTTCGATTATGATCGAGCAATACTCAGTGATGATCCAGGAGTGAATTAGTACCTTCAAAATTCCTTGAATTCGCTTCAATCGCCAAGAACAGATTTGAGTTTTTCTTCAATTTTGCACTCGGATTTGGAGCTTTTGGAGGCCGAAAAAACCCCCTTTTAGGGTCTGCACTTGTCATGTATTTATAATAGAAAGGTTTTAGGTTAACAAAATTGAGAAGAATCTTGTTGAATCTTGTTTTGCAAGTTTTGGAAAATTTGATTAGAAATATATTTTAATCCTTTCTAAATAAGTCCAAATCCAATATTTTTCACTCAAGCTCTCAAGACCACGAAATTTTTGTCATTAATGTAATATATTTGATTGGGATTGGAGCAAAATAAGATCTCTATCTATTTTTTATGATTTTATGTATTTAATTTATGATTTAAAATAATAAAAACCATAAAATAAATAATAAAAGCTTAAAAATAAAAAGGATCTCATCATAGGGCGTGCATGGGCTCAAAGTGAAGATTGGATTAGTAGAACATAGGCCCATTTGGAAGATTTTAGATTTTGTGACCTTTTCTCTTCACATTTTCCTCACAAAATAGTCCAACTTTGACAAGGTGTATCTCCCTCAATTTTTGAGGTATGGAGGTGTTCTAAGACATTTTGGAAACCTTAGGGAGTCCTCTAACCAGTGTCTTTGGTCTCATATCAAAATCATTTTCCATTCTTATTTTATGACCTTTTGAAAAACATGTCTTATTGTTGACTTTTGAAAAGGACCTATAATGTATGAAGCCATATCTCTTAAGCCATTGACCTATGAGCTTTGATTCTTGTACTATTGGATAGAGGAATGAATTCCCTTTAAAATGAGCTTTGGTGGGAATTTTTCTGATGAAGTATGAATATTTGGTGAATTTCCAAAGTTTGGTTGACTTTTTCAGTTCATGCCCAAAATAGTAACTTTTGACTTTTGACTGTTCTGATCTTTCCTTGTATCATCATGATCAACCCTTGATCAAATGATGATTTTAAGGTTATGAGGATGTTGTTGACCAAATATCTTGAGTTTTGACTGTATATTGACCTGAAATGACTGTTTTGCCCTTGGGAGTCGACTGTTGACCTAATCAGGATTTGAGGGACTAAATTTGTTCCGTTTGACTTGAAACTTTATATGGAGATACTTTGGGATGTTGGTGACCCTATGGAACCACCTTGAGCCATTGATTCAATGATTTTCCATCGAATTAATCAAACCCTAGTTCAGAGCTTTTGTATAGGAGAGTGTGTTTTGGAGCTTTGTCCTTTGTTTTGATTTTATGTGTGGAAAATAACATGGGCAAATTTTGGGGTATGACAGCTGCCCCTGTTCAATTATCTTAAACCTGAAGGTGTAGAGTGGTTTGTGTGCCAGTCGGTATGTGAAGGTGGAAGATGATTGAACACTAGAATACCAAGAAATTTGCCCTATTTGCAGTAGGGACTTTTTGTCGGAGATGGGCTTGTAGATGCCATTTGGTAGTTGTTGGAGTATGGATTGTTGCGAAATTTCTGCTTTTGCCGTCTTCTCTTTTTTGAATGTTGAGGAACCGTCAAAGGTATCGACTCAAATCTGTGTTGGGTTATTTAAGGAACCGTCAAAGGTATCGACTTAAATTTGAAGCATATTGTTGAGGCACCGTCAAAGGTATCGACTCAGATATGCAGGTAGGTTGTATAAGGAACCGTCAAAGGTGTCGACTTATATCTGAGGTGTGTTGTTAAGGAACCGTCAAAGGTGTCGACTTAACTCTTGATGTGGGTTGTTAAGGAACCGTCAAAGGTGTCGACTTAACTTTGAAGCATATCATTGAGGCACCGTCAAAGGTATCGACTCAGATATGCAGATAGATTGTATAAGGAACCGTCAAAGGTGTCGACTTATATCTGAAGTGTGTTGTTAAGGAACCGTCAAAGGTGTCGACTTAACTCTTGATGTATTAAGGAACCGTCAAAGGTGTCGACTTAATACTTGAGAATAGATTGTTAAGGAACCGTCAAAGGTGTCGACTTAACTCCTGAAAAGTAGAGGTTAGTTTTCTTATGTCATGATGCATGTAATGTGTTTATGTGACGGGATTCTCAAAATAAATGAGAACCTCGCATGTTATGTACGCACTTGTCGCGATGCATTATGTATTATGTATGAATATGTATGCACTTGTATGAGTATGTTTATGAAATGTGATATGTGAGTATGATTTATGTTGTCTTGATTGAGAAAATAAATCTCTGTATTATTGTGATTTTGACGTTTGATCTTGTCTTGAAGATGCTCAGCTGGAGTTTTATGGTTTCTGCTTGGGGATGATCAGTAACTTGATGTTCCCTGATTGGGGATAGAGGGAAACCATGTTGGGGAGCCATGCCTTTGTCGGGGTAGGAGTGTTGGAAGACATCTTCTTAGGGATTACTCTATGGGGATATGATCTTGCGAAATCAGCTTTGTGGGAAGACGCGGATGTCTTGAATGTTGCCCCTAGTATTATAGTACCTGTCGTTCCTGGACCTTAATTAGGGCACGCCACTGAATGTTGATCAAGATGTCAAGCTGGACTTGTATAGATTTGCCCCGGTTAGTAGGAACTTTGGAGAGATTCGTCTCGCGAGGACTTTATGAGATATGAACCATGGGCGACATGCCCCTTAGTAACCATTGGTCCAGGACAATGCCCCATATTGATTGGAAATAGCTTAAGATTTATTTGGATGCATGCCCCTGATTGTTTTTGGCATCTTTGAGAGATTCTCGGAATCTCGACTTGATTGCCCCAAATTGATCGGGAAAAACGTGCCATGCCCCTTGTATACATAGCAGACATTGCTTCTGAAGTGGTTTTGTTTGTCGGGATAACTTTCAGTCATTAGTTGTACCATGTGCAAATTCTTCCTGATGCTAACATTCGAAATTATGTAGCAAAATATGTTTAATAATGAATTCATGAGATGCAATGCATACGTCTGTCTTGAGTTTTTGAAAAAGATTAAAACATGAGATGTAAAAGCGTTATATTTGTAAAAACATGCTACTTGTAACAATGTGATGTTTGTAAAAACATGATGTTCATAAAAACGAAATATCAACTCAGCATTTTTGGTAAACCTTAAGGAGTCAGGATACCTTTGTCGTGACAGTATGCTTTCGAACTAACCATGCTTCAGTTAGGACTTTCAAGGGTTGTAACGTGGCTCGGTTCACGGTTTAAGAAACAAAGGATAAAGGCTTAAAGTTTATTTGTACCCACCCCTCTTCGTGATGTTCTTCGATCCTAAGCTCAGTTAATTCAACTTATGCATTTAGGTTCCAAGAGGTCTATGGATTTGCGCCTTTGATAATGTTGATGGTTCGCAAGTAATGAGAACTTCTGATATGGCAGTCATTTCTTCCTTTTGGTAGTCACAACTTTGTGTTGTTCAAGAATTTATTGACTTCTCTTTTTTCATCTTTTTGATATCCCTAACTTTTGCCTGAACTGTCTATTTTGAGCTTACAGTCAGCGGGATGCCTTGATTTTTTGCCTAAGTCATCTTTTGATTTTTTTGACTTAGCAGGCTTTTCTTTGTATATATGTTTTTTCCATTTTTTTTTGAAAGATATTGACTGCCTTGTTTGATGATTGATGAACCGTCATTGGCTTTTGATCGACATCCCCAACACTTTTTTTGATGTGTGCGGATGAACGCTTGTGATTGAAACCTTTGTTGAAAGGTGTACTGAATGACTCTCTTAAAATAGAATGCACAACCAAATTAACTGAGAACTACCCTGCCCCAGGTTACGATCAAGGGTTTTAATTAGCACAAGAAGTAAACTTCTACTTCTTAGGCTCAAAGGGGTTAACGAGGGATTAACATCCTTATATCTCCACTGTTTAGGAATTGAAACAATGCCTGTACATCGTCAGCATAGTCTGTTCAAAAGCATACTATATGAGGTTGCGGTATCGTTCTCGTCATCCTCCCTCAAAAAGACTTACAGCTTAGCAGGAGTTGAATAAACACAAAACATATGCAAAGTAAAGATGCAATTTAGATGAGTGATAGCGAAATAATTTGTTCAAGACAAACATATGCAATGCACTGATGATGATTATTAAAACAAATAATGTCTATCATGAGTCAAATGTTTAAACAAACAGAAGAGAAACTTGCAAATGAAAGTAGATCTAATGATCCAGAAGTTTGTCCGTCTAGACGTTAGTCAGTCTTGTCATGACTAGGCATAGGAGAAGTGATCACCACCGGAGTTTCAGGAGGATTGAATTTGACTTCCCCATCATTGTTCAGATCTTGAATCTTATTCCTCAATGTCCAGCAATTGTTTTTGGATGTCCAGGAATATTGGAACGGTACGCGCACCTCGCATTGAGTTTATAGCCATAGGTGTTAGAATTCTTAGGAGCATCCCTCCGAGTAATTAATCTGATCTTCAACAGATGTCGTAATGTTTGAGCGGAAGGCTCTGGATTTTGGTGAATTGACGCTTAGGTGCATCTGGCTTGCGTCGTTGTTGTAGGACTTGGTGTAGAGATTCAGAGTATCCGGGGTTCGAGCTTCCGGAATGTGTATCTAATTGAGAAGACCAGAACGGGTCATGCTTTAGACCATATCTGTAGAGGAGTGTCAGAACGAGTCATACATTAGACCATATCTGAGGAGGAATATCAGAACGATCCATACATTAGACTATATCTGTTGAGGAATAGCAGAACGAGTCGTACGTTAGACCATATCTGTTGGAATGTCAGAATGAGTCATACATTGGACTATATCTGTTGAAGGATATCAGAACGAGTTATTCATTAAACCACATCTGAAGGGGAATGTCAGAACGAGTCATACATTAGACCATATCTGATGAATAATGCCAGAACGAGTCATACATTAGACCATATCTGACTGAAGATACCGGAACGGGTCACTCATTGGACCATATCTGATAGGGAATACCGGAACGGGTCGCATGTTAGACCATATCTGATAGAGAATGCTTGCTTGTTAGAGTCGATGAGTTATTTGACGAAGTTTTGGAATGTAAAAGGGCTTGTCAGAATGAATCTCCCGCTTGATTATATCTGAGAGGAATGATTGTCGAGGCGGAACATTGGAAAGTGATTTGGTCGCATATTTGTTTGAAGAATCCTGACTCTTGTTCTTTGAACATCCTTCTTTGAGAATCAAGCTCACCATATCGAGTGGGTCATCGCCTCTGATTCGGGGATACTTCTGAATTTGAAAGTACACGGCTAGAGGAAAATAAATCCTCTTGCCCCTTGATAGGTACTGAGTCTTTGAATTGGAAGGTACGTGGCCAGAGGAAAGTAAATCCTCTTGCCCCTTAGATGGGGATTCAGTCCTTGATAATAGTCCCTGAAATTGTGCGCCCTAAATCTCTAAGATCCTTGAAAGGGTCAGTTAAATCGTGTTATGCTTATGATGTCATGCGAGTGCAATGCATTAAGCACAACGTGGGATAGGAAGGGCAAAAAAGTCCTTTAACAAAACCTGCAAGGAAACAAATGTTAGTATGTTATGCGAATGCAGCTCGTTAGACTCAGTGTGAGATGATAAGGACAAACAAATCCTTTCAACAAAACCTGCAAGGAAGTGAAGGTTAGTAGCAAACGCAAACAAGTCACACAAGTCACGCAAGTCACACAAGTCACACAATTTTTTGGCTTATGGCTTGCATGGAGTCTGATCAGGTGTCCTTCCCAAGGGTATTTCTACGGATAAGAAGATTTCAGCAACGGGTTCTACAAGTTATCCAGAATTGTCAGCCCTTCTAAAGCACCCTCGGACATGATGCATTCGCACCATGCAATGATACTTTGAGAAAGAACCTATCTGAATTGTAGCATCGGGTAGCGACTAGTTCTTAACATTTGTCAAGAGTAGTCCCCCCACTACGTTCCTAAAGGCCAGGATGGGTTAAGGGTAACTAAAGGTCCTTGAGCTCCGGCGCACCCATAGACACATACATAGACCCCCCTCATTTGAGAAAGGTGTGCATATGCTATGGAGTCCTAACTCAAGCGTGAACTTCATATTGACTCATCTTCCACATATGTGAAAGAGGTCGCCATGACTATGCCACTCCTAATCTTAAGTGTTCTTGAACCCGGGAATAGGATTCGTCCTTCAATTTTCCCAAAACGTCCCTGAAAAATAAAGCAAGCAAAGCAGACAATAGAAAACAATTAAGTGAATCCTAAACTTTTAAGGTAACCCCTCTTTTAATCGAATAAATCCCCAGCAGAGTCGCCAGTTCTGTAATACGGTGAACTGACTTTTATAATCGAAATGTCGCGGTAAGCAAGAGTCGCCACCGACTTTTATTTTATCCAAACTAAATCAGAAAGGCAAAAAGAAACAGAAAAAAACCTTTTAAAAGAAATCTAAGTTCGGGGGGTAATTTATGCAAAGGGAAGGTGTAAGGCACCCTTTGCATCCATGGTTTTCCATGGGCTCTTAATTGCTTTGCTTGCTCGTTTGTTTAGAAAATGTAGATGAAAGAGATAAAATGGACTTTAGCTCGTAAATGAGCGTAGCCAGTTTTGAGGAATTGTGAGAAAGAATATTAAAGATGAGCATTGCAAGGCAATTAGGGGCAATTACCTTAAACTCAGATGATAGGTCTCTTTTTAGCCTTTCAGAATGAAAGGGTCTATCCTTGCCATAAGAGGGCAGGAAGCCTTTCGTTTGGAGGTTGAAGGGTCGTCGAAGCATCCTTTGCCATAAGACTGACCCATGCCATAGAGAGGCAGGTAGTCTAAGGCAAGGATCAGAATAAGCCATCTTTCGTTAGGCAACCAGAAGATACCTCAGCCTTTTTCTGTAGGCAACTTCCGAGGGTCGAGGTCATTTGTGTATCGAAGGCAGCATCATTTAGGGTCGTGACCTTTTTATCGAGGCAACATGGCTGAGGTATCTTCGTATTCGAGGGACTTGGCTTTTCTGCAAAAAACACAGGGCAACAGGCAACAGGCAACAAGGCAACAGAGAGGTTACCCCAAAAGTGTGCGTGTGTGCACCAATCACGTGATTATATTCAAGTATATTATCTTGTAAATTTAGTGATTCTATGTTCAATTCAAAAGTTGCACTCCCTAGGATTACTAACCACGCATTTAAATAATATAATCAAAACTGATATGGGGGAGGGAAATTGTAACCAGCGGATCCCTTAATAGGGTTTGACATAAGTAATAATTGAGATTAGGGTTTAGGATTACCAATGTTCGACGCTTTGGCAATTGACAAACCCTGAAAAAGTAGAAAGCAAAAATAGGGTGAGTGCATTATCGGTTCGGAGGCGAACGAAGCTAACCCTAATTTAATAAATAAAAAACAATATTAAAAAAGAAAAAAACAGAAATAAAGGAAAGAATACTTAACTTCGTATTCGACGTGGCGCGTAATCGGAAGACACCTGAAAAGACAACCCTGAAAAGGACACAGAAAAAAGGAATATTTTAGTGTAGGGCAGATTCTTGTAAACCCTGATTAAGGCACAAGTTAACCATGGTTAATAGAATAAATACAATCAATTTAATTAATTATTGGTTTTTCAACCTAATTAATTAAATCGATGAAAACAAGGTTTCGATTAAATATCTAGCCCTAGCGTGTATTTTCAATCAATGAATAAAATTAATAATCGACTAAATAATTTAAACAATTTAAATTAACTAAAAAACAATTAAAATACAATTAAAACAAAGGAATATGTTTTTATTATTAATTATGTTTTAGAAAGAAAAGAAAAGATTAAGTTTTATGTAAAAAGTAATGTGTTTTAAAAAGGTTTTTAAAACAAATAAAACAAATAATCAAAAATAAAAAATAAAAAAAACTAAATTATATAATTAAAATGAAAGTAATTTAGAAAACTTAGCTTAATGTTCTGGTGTGATGCATCCTTGAGAGCCTATGATGCACCTTCAACGCTTGAGCCGTTGGATCAGAGGCTGCAGTGATCCTGAGGTGATGAATTGAGGTTGTATCATAGCTCCATCCATACGGCGCGCACCAGATCAAAGATCCAAGTCTTTCGTAAAAATAATGTAGGAGAGAAGGATCGAACCAGCGTCTTCTCCCCCACTCGATGACCAACTCAACCAAGCTGCTTATGTGATCACTAAACGCGCATAGCATCTTATATATAACTTAAATGGGATAATAGAAAAACGCGCGCGAGTTTTTAAAAACAGCCAATGACCTGATGACACCTCGTCATCTTCTTCGTTGGAACCTGTAAATAGCCTTTTACAGCGCTCTTTTATAGAGTGCTATGAAAATACTAACTTATAACACCTGCCAAAAGATCAATCACGCATACGTGCACGAAAATAAAAAACAAAACCACCAATAGCTTCGTCTTGGCCGTGCGATCATGCCTATACCAAAATCAAGATCTAATTCTTGCTGAAACAAGAAACCCTAATTGGAAACCCTAAGATCCGTCCATGGCTAACATCACCAAACAAGCGTCATAATGTAATTAACGTTCCAGAAAGTGTCAACACATCACGATGAATACAGATATGCGGTTAATTTTCAAAAATAATGCATGAACGATCCTAATAGAGCTTAAGTTTAAGAGCTACTTACCGTGGCAATTGGGAGGTGATTATGGGCGTTTCAGGCTTCGATTATGATCGAGCAATACTCAGTGATGATCCAGGAGTGAATTAGTACCTTCAAAATTCCTTGAATTCGCTTCAATCGCCAAGAACAGATTTGAGTTTTTCTTCAATTTTGCACTCGGATTTGGAGCTTTTGGAGGCCGAAAAAACCCCCTTTTAGGGTCTGCACTTGTCATGTATTTATAATAGAAAGGTTTTAGGTTAACAAAATTGAGAAGAATCTTGTTGAATCTTGTTTTGCAAGTTTTGGAAAATTTGATTAGAAATATATTTTAATCCTTTCTAAATAAGTCCAAATCCAATATTTTTCACTCAAGCTCTCAAGACCACGAAATTTTTGTCATTAATGTAATATATTTGATTGGGATTGGAGCAAAATAAGATCTCTATCTATTTTTTATGATTTTATGTATTTAATTTATGATTTAAAATAATAAAAACCATAAAATAAATAATAAAAGCTTAAAAATAAAAAGGATCTCATCATAGGGCGTGCATGGGCTCAAAGTGAAGATTGGATTAGTAGAACATAGGCCCATTTGGAAGATTTTAGATTTTGTGACCTTTTCTCTTCACATTTTCCTCACAAAATAGTCCAACTTTGACAAGGTGTATCTCCCTCAATTTTTGAGGTATGGAGGTGTTCTAAGACATTTTGGAAACCTTAGGGAGTCCTCTAACCAGTGTCTTTGGTCTCATATCAAAATCATTTTCCATTCTTATTTTATGACCTTTTGAAAAACATGTCTTATTGTTGACTTTTGAAAAGGACCTATAATGTATGAAGCCATATCTCTTAAGCCATTGACCTATGAGCTTTGATTCTTGTACTATTGGATAGAGGAATGAATTCCCTTTAAAATGAGCTTTGGTGGGAATTTTTCTGATGAAGTATGAATATTTGGTGAATTTCCAAAGTTTGGTTGACTTTTTCAGTTCATGCCCAAAATAGTAACTTTTGACTCTTGACTGTTCTGATCTTTCCTTGTATCATCATGATCAACCCTTGATCAAATGATGATTTTAAGGTTATGAGGATGTTGTTGACCAAATATCTTGAGTTTTGACTGTATATTGACCTGAAATGACTGTTTTGCCCTTGGGAGTCGACTGTTGACCTAATCAGGATTTGAGGGACTAAATTTGTTCCGTTTGACTTGAAACTTTATATGGAGATACTTTGGGATGTTGGTGACCCTATGGAACCACCTTGAGCCATTGATTCAATGATTTTCCATCGAATTAATCAAACCCTAGTTCAGAGCTTTTGTATAGGAGAGTGTGTTTTGGAGCTTTGTCCTTTGTTTTGATTTTATGTGTGGAAAATAACATGGGCAAATTTTGGGGTATGACACCTAGAACACTCACAGCTTCTGATTCCTGCTTCCATCTAGGACAGCTTCAGAACTTGAATTTCTTTGATCTTCTGAACATTCACAGCTTCTGACTTCTGCTTCCATCTAGGACAGCTTCAGAACTTGAATTTCTTTGATCTTCTGAATATTCACAGCTTCTGATTTCTGCTTCCATTTAGGACAGCTTCAGAACTTGAGTTTTCTGGATCTTTAGAACCTTCGCAGCTTCTGATTTCTGCTTCCCTCGGATAGCTTCAGAGCTTTGAATTTCTACCAACATCACTTCATGCTAGATTTGTATCAGAACATTGTTGAATGTACCAGAGCATCATCTGAGCATCTCTACATCCTGAAATGTTACAGAACAAAAACTAAACGACAAAAGTCAGCATGAACGAGTTAGAACATAAAATGTATCAGAGCCATATAGGCTAAAATAATGTATCAGAGCAAATAGAATTTTGTCAGAACAAATAGACAAATATGGATCAAATTCTATTATCAGTGCTTCTGATTTCTTCTTCTTTCTTGCTTCTGATCTCTAAAGCTTGACAGCGCTCGGCTTGCTTCAGTTTCCATGGTTTTGCTTCTTGTGTTTGCTTTGAAGATTCTCTTCACTTCTTTATACCTGCAAAACACTTAAACCATATAGAACTTGCAGTTCTTGTTAGTAAATGTGTGGGAGCTTTACCCAGCAACTGATAGATTAATCAAATCATTTATCATTTATCTTTCTCCCCCTTTTTGTCATAACATCAAAAAGAATATTTCAAAAGATTCAGATGAATAAAACGACAAATAAAAACTGGAATGTAAAAACAAAGGAAACTTTTCATTGATAATCAAGAGATATTACATGAAGATGTTTTAACAAGCAGATGCAACAAGGAAAAGAAAACTACTAAGACCAAATCCTAAGACCCTAGCTAAGACAAAGTCTGTGCCAGCATGCCATGAAGGAGTGAAGCGCATCATTGACTGCTTCTTGGACTTCCAGGCGAGGGGTCAGGGAGACTTGGTTCTGATGCAGATCTTCCACAATCTTTATCAGAGACAACATTCTCAGCAGGTGAAGATGAAGAGATTTCTTCGGAGTGAGTTGAGGGAGAGGAAAGGTTAGATGAAGAGGAAGTTGAGTCTAGAAGGAAACAAGATGAGGAAGAAGATGGAGATGATGGAGGGCTTTCACCAGGAGGTTGAAACACACGTCTAGAATAGTTTCCAGATAACATTGCTTCGAACGGATTCACCTTGAGAGGATCATAGGTGATCTTTATCTTTTTGGGTTTGGAAGGAGATGTTTCAACAGCTTTTCTTTTGTTGTTTTGATCTTTTCCATGGTTTCCTGGGCTTGATGAAGAGTTCATGATGGATTTGCAGATAATGAACAGCTAAGGTTTGATATGAATGCAAAAGGATAGAGTGAATAGAGAAAATATGAGAGGGAAGGAGAAGTGTTTGAAGAATATAAAGAAAAACTGAAAGAGAGTAAATGATGAAAAGCATTTAATGTTACGTGACGTGAGGAGAGATAATAATGACAAAAGACGTGACTAGCACAGTTACCTATGGTCGGCGTCCCTTCAACTGCACGCACGCTTATCTATGAATAGTAACGACAGGTTTACCATCCCGAGATAAAACGTTACAGCTGTTTTGCTTTAAAAGAGGTTCTGAATCAACTTAGACAATGAAACGTCAGTAATGACCGAATCATAATTTCTAAAAGATTTCAATCAGAACTTCTGAAAAAAAATCATTTTCATTTCAGAAGATACTCATACATAAGAACTTCTCATCTTCTCATTCTGGGCATAAATCCATACTGATGTTCTTCAGAATGAACTTAAACCTATCTTCAGCCAAGGGTTTTGTAAAAATATCAGCCCATTGATGGTCTGTATCAACAAAGTTTAAAGATATAACACCCTTCTGAACATAGTCCCTTATGAAATGATGTTTAATCTCAATATGTTTAGCTTTTGAATGAAGAATAGGATTCTTAGATAAACATATAGCAGAAGTATTATCACAGAATATAGGAATGTTACTCTCAAATATCTGATAATCTTCTAGCTGACTCTTCATCCAGAGCATCTGTGTACTGCAACCAGCAGCAGCGACATATTCTGCTTCTGTTGTTGATAGAGCAATAGTTGCTTGCTTCTTGCTATACCAAGAGATCAAATGACTTCCAAGAAATTGGCAACTTCCTGAAGTACTTTTTCTTTCAATTCTGTCTCCAGCATAGTCAGCATCGCAGAATCCTACTAAGTTGTATTCTTTAGATTTTCTGTAAACTAAACCAACATTAGTAGTACCTTTCAGATACCTTAGAATTCTCTTAACAGCAGTTAAATGAGATTCTCTAGGATCTGATTGGAATCTAGCACACAAACAAACACTGAACAGAATGTCAGGTCTAGAAGCAGTCAAATATAGAAGAGATCCAATCATACCTCTGTATAACTTCTGATCTACCTTCTTACTTACCTCATCCTTACCTAGGATGCATGTTGGATGCATAGGAGTTTTGGCTTCTTTGCAGTCTAGAAGATTAAACTTCTTCAGAAGTTCCTTCACATACTTGGTTTGGTGAACATACGTTCCTTCTGATGTTTGATTTATTTGTATTCCAAGGAAATACTTGAGTTCTCCCATCATGCTCATTTCAAACTCAGCCTGCATAGACTCAGCAAACTCCTTTCCAAGTGTAGCATTAGATGTTCCAAAAATAATATCATCTACGTATATTTGACAAATTAAAATATCCCTTTTAAAGGTTTTACAAAAGAGAGTAGTGTCCACTTTTCCTCTAGTGAAACCATTATCCAGAAGGAAAGAACTTAAGCGTTCATACCAAGCTCTGGGAGCTTGTTTCAATCCATATAACGATTTCTTTAATTTAAAAACGTGATTAGGAGACATAGAGTCTTCAAAACCAGGAGGTTGATGGACATAAACTTCTTCATCTATATAACCATTTAAGAAGGCACTCTTAACATCCATCTGATAGAGAGTGATGTTATGTTGAGTGGCAAATGAAATTAATAGACGAATAGATTCTAACCTGGCCACTGGTGCAAAGGTTTCTGTATAGTCAATCCCTTCTTGCTGACTATAACCCTGAGCCACCAGTCTGGCTTTGTTTCTTACCACTTCACCTTTCTCACTGAGCTTGTTTCTGAAGACCCATTTTGTACCGATTATATTGAATCCATCTGGTCTAGGAACAAGATCCCAAACATCATTCCTTGTAAACTGATTCAGTTCTTCTTGCATAGCAATTATCCAGTCTGGATCTTCTAGAGCATGATCAACAGAAGTTGGCTCGATCAAAGATACAAGACCTAATTGACAGTCTGCATTGTTCTTAAGGAATGCCCTTGTTCTGATTGGATCATCCTTCTTTCCAAGAATGACATCTTCTGAATGACCAGAGATGAGTCTGGATGATCTTCTGACAGATGGTTCTTCAGATATGCTTAGATTCTCCAGAGAAGCTGATACTTGATCTTCAGATTCTTTGCTTCTGGGAAGCTCTGCTTCTGATGCGTTGCTTCTTGGCTCAACAACTTCTGATATATCAATATCACAATCTGCAAAATTATCAAACTGCTTTGGTTTTTCAGAACCAAGCTTATCATCAAACCTGATATTGATTGATTCTTCTACAATCAATGTTTCAGTATTGTATACTCTGTAGCCTTTTGAGCGTTCAGAATATCCAAGAAGGAAACATTTTTGTGCTTTGGAATCAAACTTACCAAGATGATCTTTAGTGTTCAGAATAAAACATACACATCCAAAAGGATGAAAATATGAAATGTTGGGCTTTCTGTTCTTCCACAATTCATAGGGAGTCTTATTTAGAATAGGTCTGATAGAGATTCTATTCTGAATATAGCATGCAGTGTTTATTGCTTCTGCCCAGAAATGCTTAGCCATATTGGTTTCATTGATCATGGTTCTGGCCATTTCTTGCAGAGTCCTATTCTTTCGTTCTACAACCCCATTTTGCTGTGGAGTTCTAGGACAAGAGAAATCATGGGCAATACCATTTTCTTTGAAGAATTCTTCAAAGGATCTGTTCTCAAATTCACCACCATGATCACTTCTGACCTTTATGATTTTACACTCTTTTTCAGATTGAATCTGAATGCAGAAATCAAAGAACACTGAATGAGTCTCATCCTTGTGTTTCAAGAATTTTACCCATGTCCAGCGGTTATAATCATCTACGATGACTAATCCATATTTCTTCCCTCTGACAGATGCTGTTTTGACTGGGCCAAACAGATCAATGTGCAAGAGTTCTAATGGCCTTGAGGTAGAAATAACATTCTTGGACTTGAATGCAGGTTTGGAGAACTTGCCCTTCTGACATGCTTCACAAAGAGCATCTGATTTGAATTTCAGATTAGGGAGTCCTCTGACAAGATTCAGTTTGTTAATCTGAGAAATCTTTCTCAAACTAGCATGACCTAATCTTCTGTGCCAGACCCACTGCTCTTCAGAAACAGACATAAGACAAGTCACCTTCTGACTCATAAGATCTTGCAGATCTGTCTTATAAATGTTGTTCTTCCTCTTGCCTGTAAATAGGATTGAGCCATCCTTCTGATTTACAGCCTTGCAAGACTCTTGATTAAAGATTATATCATAACCATTGTCACTCAATTGACTGATAGATAAGAGGTTATGTGTTAATCCTTCTACAAGAAGTACATTAGAAATGGAAGGAGAGTTACCAGACTTTATAGTTCCAGAGCCAATTATCTTGTCCTTCTGATCTCCTCCAAACTTGACTTCTCCTCCAGACTTAAGCACCAGGTCTTGGAACATAGACCTTCTTCCTGTCATGTGTCGTGAGCATCCAGAGTCCAGGTACCATGACATGTTGTGCTTTGTCCTTTTTGCAGTCAAGGATATCTGCAATAGGAATAATCTTATCCTTAGGTACCCACATCTTTTTGGGTCCTTTCTTGTTAGATTTTCTCAAGTTCTGATTGAACTTGGGTTTAACATTGTAAGAAATAGGAGGAACAGCATGATAATTTTTAATGTGAGTTTCATGATATTTCCTAGGTTGTGTCACATGCTTTTTGGTGTGTGTTATGTGAAAACTTTGAGCATGTGAAGTGTGCCTAATATCATGGGAGTGGCCATACTTGAACTGATCATACAATGGCTTGTATGTGAATTTCATTTCATCAACAGGTTCAAGTTTGTATGGGGTTTCACCCTCAAAACCAATGCCGACTCTTTTGTTTCCAGACACAGCATATATCATAGAAGCTAGCTGACTTCTGCCAATACTTCTAGATAAGAACTTCCTGAAACTTAAATCATATTCTTTCAGAATATGGTTTAGACTAGGAGTGGATTTTTCTGAATCAGAAGGAGATCCAACATTATTGGATAATTTTAAAAGTTTTCCTTTTAATTCAGAATTCTCCAACTCAAGCTTCTTTGTTTCAAATTCAAATAGCTTTTTCAGCTTTTTGTATTTGAGACTAATCTGAGACTTGAGTTCCAGAAGTTCAGTTAGACCGGAAACTAACTCATCTCTAGTAAGTTCAGAAAATACCTCTTCAGAATCTGATTTTGATGTAGATTCTGATTCGTCATCTTCTGTCGCCATCAGCGCACAGTTAGCCTGCTCATCTTCAGATTCTGAATCATCTTCTGACTCATCCCAGGTTGCCATAAGGCCTTTCTTCTTATGAAACTTCTTCTTGGGATTTTCCTTCTGAAGATTTGGACATTCATTCTTGAAGTGTCCAGGCTCATTGCATTCATAGCACATGACCTTCTTCTTGTCAAATCTTCTGTCATCAGAAGATTCTCCACGTTCAAATTTCTTTGAACTTCTGAAGCCTCTGAACTTCCTTTGCTTGGTCTTCCAGAGTTGATTTAGCCTTCTGGAGATCAGGGACAGTTCATCTTCTTCTTCAGATTCTGATTCTTCAGGATCGTCTTCTCTAGCCTGAAAAGCGTTAGTGCATTTCTTGATATTTGATTTTAATGCAATAGACTTACCTTTCTTTTGAGGCTCATTTGCGTCCAGCTCTATTTCATGACTTCTCAAGGCACTGATAAGCTCTTCCAGAGAAACTTCATTCAGATTCTTTGCAATCTTGAATGCAGTCACCATAGGACCCCATCTTCTGGGTAAGCTTCTGATAATCTTCTTCACGTGATCAGCCTTGGTGTATCCCTTGTCAAGAACTCTCAATCCAGCAGTAAGAGTTTGAAATCTTGAAAACATCTTTTCAATGTCTTCATCATCCTCCATCTTGAAGGCTTCATACTTCTGGATTAAAGCTAGAGCTTTAGTCTCCTTGACTTGAGCATTTCCTTCATGAGTCATTTTCAAGGACTCATATATGTCATAGGCCGTTTCCCTGTTAGATATCTTCTCATACTCAGCATGAGAGATAGCATTCAGCAAAACAGTTCTGCATTTATGATGATTCCTGAAAAGCTTTTTCTGATCGTCATTCATTTCTTGCCTTGTCAGCTTTACGCCTCTGGCATTTACTGGATGTTTGTAACCATCCATCAGAAGATCCCATAGATCACCATCTAGACCAAGAAAGTAACTTTCCAGTTTATCTTTCCAGTATTCAAAGTTTTCACCATCAAATACCGGCGGTCTAGTATAACCATTGTTACCGTTGTATTGCTCAGCAGAGCCAGATGTAGATGCAGGTGTAGGTGTAGACTTTTCACTTTCATCAACCATCTTTTACTGAAGCGTTTTTCTCTTCCTGAATCTTTTCTAAACACGGTTAAGTGCTTGCACCTTAGAACCGGCGCTCTGATGCCAATTGAAGGATAGAAAAACACTTAGAAAGGGGGGGGGGGTTTGAATAAGTGTAGCTTTAAAAACTTGACAGATAAAAATAAAATGCACAGTTATTTTTATCCTGGTTCGTTGTTAACTAAACTACTCCAGTCCACCCCCGCAGAGATGATTTACCTCAACTGAGGATTTAATCCACTAATCGCACGGATTACAATGGTTTTCCACTTAGTCAGCAACTAAGTCTTCCAGAGTCTTCTGATCACACACTGATCACTCCAGGAACAACTGCTTAGATACCCTCTAAGACTTTTCTAGAGTCTACTGATCCACACGATCACTCTAGTTACAACCTGCTTAGATCACTTCTAAGACTTCCTAGAGTATTCTGATCCACACGATCACTCTAGTTCCTTACAACTTAATGTAATCAATTCTAAGAGTATTACAATTGCTTCTTAAAAGCGATAATCACAAACTGTGATATTTCTCTTAACGTTTAAGCTTAATCTCACTAATATATTACAACAGCAATGTAGTGAGCTTTGATGAAGATGGAGATTCTGAGCTTTGAATTTGAACAGCGCTTCAGCAAGTTAATTTGAATTGTTTTGGTGCAGAGTTGTTAACCTTGCTTCTCATCAGAACTTCATATTTATATGCGTTGGAGAAGATGACCGTTGAGTGCATTTAATGCTTTGCGTGTTCCGTACAGCATCGCATTTAATGTTATACGCTTTTGTCAACTACCTCGAGCCTTGTTCACGCTGTGTCTACTGACGTAGCCTAGAATAGCTTTTAACGTTCCTTTTGTCAGTCAGCGTAGCTTGCCACTTGTACTTCCTTCTGATCTGATGTTTGTGAATACAACGTTTGAATATCATCAGAGTCAAACAGCTTGGTGCATAGCATCTTCTGATCTTCTGACCTTGAAGTGCTTCTGAGCGTGATACCATCAGAACTTCAGTGCTTCTGTTCTCTTGTTCTTCTGATGCTTCCATAGACCCATGTTCTGATTCTGCTTCGACCATCTTCTGATGTCTTGCCAGACCATGTTCTGATGTTGCATGCTGAACCCTTGAGACAAAGCTTCTGAGCGCTGAATTATGCGTACTCTTTATATATTTCCTGAAAAGGAAATTGCATTGGATTAGAGTACCATATTATCTTAAGCAAAATTCATATTATTGTTATCATCAAAACTAAGATAATTGATCAGAACAAATCTTGTTCTAACACTACTTAGGCATGGAAAGTATAATTATACGGTGTTGGTGTAAAAATAAGTGTCAACTTATCATTTCTCTAAAAAATATCGTATGAATGAAGAAAACTATGACAAGAAAGTTATTATTAAGGGAGTAAATTACAATTTGAATCATTTACCAATCCTAAGACAACAAAAAAAAAAAACCATGTCTTTTTGCTAAATAGTGGCCTTAAATTAGCAAATACAATTATTTTCTATAGCTATATTATTGGATAACAAATATCATGACTCTATAATATCTAGAGTTGGCAAAACAGGTCGTAGTCCGCCTAGTCGGTCCGTGTACCCGTCAAAAAATGATGGATTAAGTTGGGATTTTGCGTTCGCCGTCCATCAAAATTTGCCCCGCTAAAATTTGTCGTCCACCAAAACTCGCTTCACCTATTCGTTCAGTCCGTCGCACCTTAAGTCCATAATTTTTTAGTTAATTTAAATAATTTTAATTATTGATGGTTTTATTTTATACATTATATGTGAATATATACAATATTTTTTAAAGTAAAAATTGTTAAAAAAACATATTTTTTAAAAAATTATTCTAAAAAGAAGTGAAAATTTTAATTAAAAGGTAAAAAAATTTATTAATCTATTAAAAATTGAAAATAAATAAATAAATAGACGGGTAAGTCTGCCGTCCGCCACTTTGACGGGATAGACTAGACTTTTATGCCAATTTCCACTTAGCGGACTTGCCTGACCAGCTCTTGACCAGCTCTTTTTTTAACGACCTTAAGGCGAGGCGGGCGTGCGGCCCGTTTTGTCTAGGAGTGGCAAAACGGACCCGGTCCATTGGTCATGCCCGTTTTACCCGCACTTTAGTGCGAACCAGACCAAAGATTCAGACTATCACCCTCTAATGTGTCCGCCCTGCCCACCCCGTTTTCAACATAGCTTTTGCGGACACGTGCATTTACATAAAATTTTACATTTTTAGACTTAAAAGGTGCAATGTCTGCGGACTTTCTCCGCCTCGCCCTCACTTTTTTACAAGACGGGACTAGATTTTAGCCCACATCCTTAAATATGCCCTTTCCGCTATATTTTTTGTGGGCTTTTAGAGAACAGACTTAAACGGGACCGACATGTCTCTTTGAAATTCCTAGTTTTGCCGCACCTAATAATATCTTATGCTTGGAATATACAATGTTGTTAGAATTAAATAAAAGATAATAGTAGTATATAAGACAAAAAGGTTTGGCAGAATGTTGGAGCTTAAAAATATGCGCACTAACCTTTTTAACTCGCTACCATGCGTGAGAAAAAGACACATCAATTATTATTACTACTATCATCTTGGATCAATCATCATGATGTTTCAATATTTTGGTTGAAAAATCTCTATGGACGTAACAACAGCAATGGGCTAGTGTCGACATGAAACCAAAGTCCATGTCCAAAACATTTCACGTTATATTCTAAAATGGATGTTATAGTAATCACATTAACTGTCATCACTATTTAAAATCATGGTATGGATCTAGTTGGCTTGTTAATAAGCAAAACTGTTGACTGAATCTTGATAAATTTTGCTTTGCTTAATTAACAAGGAAGATGAGTGAAGTGAGATCCATACCAAAGTATAATCAATAAGCTAATTTTTCACTTTTTTTGAGTACTAATCAATTGCTTCAACTATGGTTTAATCTTTTCTAAAGTTGTTGTTTTTCTTTTTCAGTCATTCAGTTTTCTATGGATATGATAAATTGTAACGGGTTATATTAGTTAATTAGATTTATCAATTTTTTTAAATAACTTTATTATAGATATGAAAAATCTACGTTGTTTAATAATCTATGTCACATAATTTTGCCAAAAAAATATGATCATTCTCTTCTAACCGAAAATTTCTCCTTCAATAAGAGTCCGAGATTAAACATTTAAGCATTTGTTTAAGGTTTGAATCACTCGTTGATTAAACAATCATATTAGTGAAGGTGTTTAGGCATTACAACGGCGCAGGTAAGATGATTTTTATCCTTTTTATTTAATTTCAAATTTGAGATAAATATTGATTTTTAACCTCAATCTTTAACGAAGTTGAAGAATTAAACTCTAAACCCATTTTAAAAGAATTAGGATTGAATTCCGACATTCCACTCCACTCCTATCTCTACAATGAAATCAACTTATTAATAAGTATGATTTATTTCCCCATTAAATTATATTACATATAAAGGAAAGTAAAACATCCTTGAAAAATTCAAAACATATACATTTTTAATAATATATACAAATTAAAATATCAAACTATTGACCAAAGAACTTATTAGGTGCTAGAACCAGAAATATCAGGAGATTGAATAAGCTTGGGTACTGGTGTAGTAGAGTGGACTTCCAATACAGCAAAGGAGAAGTGAACTTTCAAAGTTAGTAATTCAGCGATTAAGTTAAAGAATTGATGAGAAAATAGTTTGAGTGGGTGAATAGGAGAATATTTGAAATGGCCTGTGTTGTTTATATAGTATATGGGAGGTTAGAGTTGTTCTCGTGGGACCAGATGCCTCATGCGGAGGGTCGGTTATATATATGATAGTGTGAGCACTCTGAGTCATCAATGTCTTAGCCTGCACGTTATTGGACTGAACCTCCTCATGATTGGGTTTTAATGCCTTGGGTTTGTGGTAGGTCCGAAACATAATTAATATTTTAAATTATCAAAACTAAATAATGAAATACAAACAGATAAAATCAGACAGATTTAGGGCGGATACTAGTGTCTCAATTATTTAACAGATCTCCAATTTTATAATCGAAAAAAAATAAAACAAACCTGAGATCAAACTAAACTGAGTCGAGTCAAAGCGGATTTTCCCAACTCAAAGCGGAATTAGATGTTGGTACTGATTATATTGCCATGCTTGTGTTAACCTTGTGTAACTTCCTTAACAACCCTTTATCCTAATATCATTTTGAGTTGGAAGAATAATTAATGCCAAGATTAATTCCCTAGTACTGATCATTTCTATGAGTCTTAACATTAACACCACTAGTCTTATAAGTAGTACTGGGAAAGAACTTTAACAGGACCTAGTCATTCATTTGTAGCATGATTGATCTGTGAACAATGATAGCATGAATGAGGTGGTGGCCCTCCATCTAAAATTTGCACATGAAAAAAAAGTTACAGTCCTATGAGAGAGACAAATCTATCCGTCCCATTTGCATGTATGACTATGAGCAAACAAGTAGTTACTTTGCTTCTGAATGTATTTTTTATTGGCAGAAGGGAACGACAACAATACTTGTCTTGATTTAGTTGTATCATGAATGAATGGGAAATTAAGACATGTAGGTACATAGATGAAAGTGATCATAATAATGCATGTGACGAGGTAGGTGATTGATGTTAGCCAATTTTATTGTTTTGAATTTTGATATCATCATTATCATTTTTACGGTGTTTTAATTTCTATGAAAAATAATAAAAACGTACCCAGATCTATAACGTCGATTCTTGTATGATTCTTGATTTTTTATTTCAATTGTTCTCTCTTCTTCTCCTCCTTCCTTATGTATATCTTTGATGATGAAGATACTTTTGTTTATTTGTAAGAAATGAGAAGGAATGAAGAGAGAGACGAGGGATTTATATTTTGAATTTCAAAATAAAATTCTTTTGAGTTAATTACCAATTAAACCAAGACAATCATCACATTTATGTATCTTTATTTAAAGCCAAATTTTGTTTACATGAGTCACACCTAATTAATTAATAAATTAATTCAACAATCTCTCACTTGACTCATGTGACAACTTGATGTTTCAATCTTATACCATAATTGTGCACTATTAATTGAAAGCACCAAGTAATTATCTTTAACGAATTGAAATGATCGGATCATGGCGGTCACAAATTATTCATCAACTTGATTCCTTCCATGTATCACGAATCAACTCAATCCAAATAACTTTAGGTGATACAATAATGTGTCTTTCATGTCTTTTCAAATACACCATAGTCATCACATATTAACAATAACATCTATAACATAATATGGATAACCAACTCGTTTACAACCAACTCGTTTTAAACCTTTAGGCAACTCAACTAGATCCCATACATTATTGTCATCCATTGATTTTAACTCTTCTTTCATAGCAATGATCCAATCTTTAGAATTGTCACTTTCCATTGTTTGTTTAAATGAGACTGGATCCTCATCAATGCTTAATTCACATTCATGTTCAAGTGATTAAATAACATAGTCATTTGAAATAACTAGTCTTCTTTGCCTTTCAGACCTTCTTACTGTTTGTGTTTCTTCAATCACTTGTTCTTGCTCATTTGTGACTTGTACATTGTCAACCGGTTCATTAACTATATGTTCATTTTGTGGGTTTTAAATACTAATTTTTTGTCTATGTGTGTTGTTTGACGCTACCACAACCATAGGGACAACAACCTGAGAAGATTATTTAGGTGAAGAAGGTTCTCCACGAGTCTCCGTAATATTCATTTTATGTGATTTCTCACTCCCACTGTATTGGCCATTTTTAATAAACTGAGCATTACCAAACTCAATTATTCCCGTACTATGATCAGGACAATAAAATTTATACCCTTTTGATTTTTCAGGATACCCAATAAAAAAACCCCTAATGGTTCTAGCATCAAACTTCTTTTCATGTGGATTATACTCCCTTACTTCAGCTTGGATCCCCAAATATGAATATGCTTTAAACTAGGTTTCCTTCCTGTCCATAATTCATAAGGAATCTTAGGAACTGCCTTGCTAGGAATCCTATTAATCAAATATGCAGCGGTCCTTAATGCGTAGGTCCACTATGATAATGGTACATTACTATAATTTAACATTGACCTAACCATATTCAAGAGAGTACGATTCTGCCTCTCAGTCACACTGTTTTATTGTGGTGTGCCAGGCATAGTATATTGTGCACATATGCCACGACTTTCGAGAAACTTTGCAAATGGACCTGGACACTGTCCTTTAATTTCTCATTATATTTTCCATAATACTCACCACCTCTATCATACCTCACTATCTTTACTTTTCTATCTAATTGTCTTTCCACCTCATCAATGAATACTTTTAGCATGTCCACTAATTGATATTTTTATGCAATAAATACAAGTAACAATAACGTGAGACGTCATTAATAAAAGTGATAAAATACTTATCTCTTCCCCAAGAAGGTACATTGAAGGGACCACAAATATCAGTTTGTATCAATTCAAGGAGTTCACTGCTTCTTGTAGACGAATTCTTAGATATTTTTTTGGAGTGTTTTCCTTTAATGCAATCCAAACATATATTCCAGTCACAAAAATCTAAATGAGGTAATATTCCACCTTCCACTAACCTTGTTACTCTTTCTTTAGATATGTGACCTAATCTTTGATGCCAAAAATAAGCAGAACTATCATTATTTGTACTTCGTTTACTACCAACAAGTTCAATATTAAATAGAGATTCTTTAAAATTAACATCAAGATTAAAACAATATAAATCATCAACTAAAATACCAAAACCATCATAATATTAATCTTTAAACAAATTAAATACACTATTTTCAATCCTAAAATTAAAATTCAATCCATCCAACTTTGCAACAGAAACTAAATTTCTAGCACATCCAGGTACATAAAGACAATTTTCAGATCTATATTGAAATTATGGTATCAGATATAAGATGTCGAATGAGATGTCACGACACAATATCTGAATTATGAACAAGTGTAACAACAGCAACAATAATCTTGCAAAAAATAAATAACACAGCGATATGTTTACCCTGTTCGGAACAATCGTCCCTACTCTGGGGGCTACCAAGCCAGGATGAAATCAATATCCGATAGTATAAAGTCGAAGTTAAACATATCAGTGCGAATAATGGAATTGGACTGAGAATGTCAGTGCGAATATTTTGTGAAGAACCAGTCACTGAAGTCGAAAGAGAAGAAGTTCAATAAGAAGAAGTCAGAGGTGAAGCAGGCCCAAGCAGACCGTAGAGAACAAGACACATGCCAGCAAGTTTGCAAGAATGTGTGGTTACATCAGATGATGTGGTCAATGACAAAGGTGAGATGGTACATTACGCTTTCTACGCAGATGTTGAACCTGTAAATACAACTAAGGCATTGAAGGGTTCAAAGTGGGTGAAAGCTATGAATGAGAAAGTGAAGTCCATCAAAGACAAAAATACATGGTCACTTGTCGAATTGCCTTAAGGCAAGAATGTAATTGATGTGAAGTGGGTATACAAGGTGAAGTGTAATCCCAAAGGGGAAGTGACTCGACACAAGGTAAGGCTTGTGGCGAAAGGATTTCTTCAGAAGGAAGGAATCGACTTCGATGAAGTATTTTCACCTGTTGCCAAGATCGAAATAATTAGGCTGGTTGTTGGTTTGGCGAACATGAAAAATTGGCACATGCGTCAGATGGATGTTAAATGTGCGTTCCTGAATAGACCCTTAGAAGAAGAAGTCTATGTTGCACAACCAGTTGGGTTTGTGAAACATGGCGAAGAGAGAAAGGTGTACATGCTGCATAAAGCCATGTATGGACTGAAGCAAACTCTAAGAGCTTGGAACATGAAGATCGGCAGCATGTCAGCTATCAATCTGGAAAAGAATCTGATAGCACATGGTCAAAGCAAGCACATCGAAATGAGGTTCCATTATCTTCGAGAGTAGGTAGCAAGTGGGAAGATGAACTTGGAACACTGCAGAATTGATAATCAGATTGCAGATATCATGACGAAGAGAGTGTTGATCAATATATTCAGAAGACTAAGAGTTGTGATGAATGTAGATAGCTTAGACACAATGAATTAGGTGGTGTGTTAAATTGTAATTCATAGTGTCGAATAATGTGTGTGTCGAATTAGATTTGATTTAGTTAAATTTGATTTAGTTACTCACAGATTTGATTTAGTTCCAAATAAGTATTTTGGGCTTTTATAGTTTTGGGCTTTTGACTTAGAGAGCAAGATAACCTAAATCTATAAATAGAGGGAGTAACCCCTATTTTTGTAATCAAGTTGTATTCACAGAATTTGCAAGTGAATAAGAAATTTTCCACAGTTTGTGGGCAGAGAGAAACTCTGCAGAAAATCATTCTCTTTCTTTCATATTTTTCATTGTGATTGTATGGTAGTATCAATCGTGTTCGTCAAGATTGATAGAAATTCATCATAGATATTGGATTTCCAACACAATGATTTGTTAGGTTCTCGATTGAGTAGCATTTTTGAAAAGAAAACCCTTGTGAAGGAACCATGACGGAAAACCTTCGGTGGCATATATTTAAACATGTAAAGATCCATATTTGATTTTTTGGTGTAGGGGTTCAAGAATTCATTCGACTGAGTCTAACAGAGTCTGTTTGGTGGAGTTCTATTAACCAGACGAAAAGTCTTAGTCGTAGGATATCATAATGAACTTCAGGCCAGGGTCAGTTTTACTGGGCTCCATGGTGGGCGCCAAATGTTCTTGTAAAACACGTTTAGATTACTTTTCGGAAGCGAATCCGGCGAGGTCTCAACTGTATAGGGTGTTTGTTAGGAGGAAGATGAAGGGCCACCATTGATGGTGACCTTCGAGGTTTCCACTCATTTGTATGTTATTCATCGGTTCATGCCCCGAATAGAGATATTGGGTGATTTGGGTCGCACGATTATGGAATGTGTGTCCCAAGATCAAATGTCTTGCTTATCCCTCGGGTGGGAGCCCCTATTTATAGTATAAACCTTAAACTAATGACCATTAAATCATTTTGTAACGTTTGTAACCGCCCCTCATGATTTTAGTAGTTGTCATAACATTCATAATCGACCATTAAGTGTCGTAATGACTTGAATCTGAGACTTGGATCAACTCAGGTTCGGAATGTACATACCGACCCGACTCTTAAGAATTTTTGTATGGACAAACGGTCTCATCATCATCAACCTAAGTATTTTTAATATGTTCATTATGATTTTTTGAAATTTTAAGATTCAAAAAAATTATATTAAAAAGATAAAATAACTAAAATAATATTGAAATTTATTTTAAAAAACTTTTTGTAATTTATTTAAACAACAACCTATAATATTATAAGAACATTTAAAAAAAATTAAAACAAACGAGACGTACAAATCACTATGTAAATGAACAATTTTGCCAAAAGTGGTATGGCAATCAGAAGAATTCTGACTTTTAGAGCTTCTCTTTTCATTCTTGTTGGAGAAGTAAGCCGTTAGCACTCTTCCCTCCCAAGTCACAATCCAAAATCACAAAAATTTAGCTAGCTTTTTACCTCAAACACTTATCCTTTTCCCACCAAAAGAAGAAACAGTGGTTTCATTCAAACCTCAAACACCATAATAGCATTGCAAGGAAGCCTCTTGCTTGTTCATTAGGCCACAATCCCCAAACAATCTCTAAAAAGAATCACTTCATGCAAACCAAATAAGCAATCCTTTCCTTTTCCCACATCTTCCTTATATATAACCTTCTTTCATCAACTTTCTACATCATCATAATCATGTCTTTGAGTCCTCCAAGAGAGAGAACCAACGTCCAACATAGAAACTTCCAACTCTACTGGTGCTTCCAATGCAATCGCTCCGTCCGCGTCGCGCCCGATCATTCTACCGATTTAATATGCCCGCGCTGCTTCGGCCAATTCATATGCGAAATCACCATACCAAGACCAAGGCTCATGATAGACTTCACCGCACACGATCCCTCCCCCGAAGCGCGTTTGTTAGAAGCGCTTTCACTCATGATCGACACACCCACCCGAACACGACGCCCACGAGAAGTTCCCGTGCACCGTCGCACAGGGGATCAACCCACCCGAAGACAGCCCGAACCCGGTATCCAACATCGTCCACGTACATGGGTTATTCTACAACCCGTTGATCCTTCGGGTTCAAACACATTTGAACCCGTAATTCATCCACGGGGACGACAAGGACCGTTACCAATCCCACGTGGCGTTGATGCAGGAGATTACTTTTTCGGTCCCGGTTTTAACGAACTTATAGACCAAATAACAGAAAACGACCGGCAGGGTCCGCCGCCGGTACCGGAAAGAGGTATAAACGCGATTCCGACGGTGAAAATCGAGAGTAAGAATCTGAAAGAGAATTCTCATTGTCCTGTTTGTCAGGAAGAGTTTGAAATTGGTGGTGAAGCGAGGGAACTTCCATGCAAACATATATATCATTCTGATTGCATTGTTCCGTGGCTTCGACTTCACAATTCTTGTCCGATTTGTCGACAAGAGGTTCCTGTAGGTTCTGGAGATGAGTGTAGTGAAGATGAAGGTGGTGGAGGGAGGTTACGGAGGTGCTTGAGGTGGAGTCGTGTTTCGTCTATTTGGCCTTTTCATGGAAGGTATAGGAGAGTTCATCCTCAAAGACACAATGGTTCTGGTTCTTCTTCAACAAGGGGTGATTAATAATTTAATTAAACTAACTACATGCTTTATGAAAATTCATGTTCATCATAATGTTTAATACCAAAAAATGGAATTTGAAAACTTGTGTAGTTTTTAGTCAACAAGTTAGTTATTTAACTCACTAAATTTATGGTTCATGAGTCCTTTTAATCAGCTCATTTGTTAATTGTGCACGGACATCATACTGCAAGCACGACATAGCACTTATTGATTGAATATTATTGATTCCATATACTTAAATTCATTATCTTTATGTTCTTTTTCAGAATCTAATTCAAGGTGGCATTTTTGCTGCATTCTTTAATCCGTCCAATGATTTACTTCAGCTTGAGGATGAAATCATGAGTATCAATATTTCAGCTTATTAACTGTAATTTCAGTAGACTTAGTTGTCCTAGTCACGAGTAAGTTATGGATTGAACCTTGATACATGCAATTTTTATTACTCTTGTAAAACTCTCAAGTTTTTTTTATTGTTTAGTATAAAGGCCTGGTTCTAAATAAGGATTATTTGGTAATGTTTTGCAGGAATAAAATGGTCTTACAAATAAGTCAAGAATCGAAACTTAGCAAATAATGTTGGACATCCGTGCAACTTCAATTGTCAAATTTGCATCAAGTTGAGGATCAACGTGAATCTCAAAAGCTTCCTATGAAGTTGGACATCCGTGCAAAACGATTGTTGTAAATAATGTTTCTCTTTTTTTCGTAGAAGTTACATTTATTTGTTCATTTTATTAATATCCAAAAATGTAGATAGTTAGATATCAGTTAAATACGCATATACCAGGAATGGTGAATGTCATAAAATAAGAAATTGGTTAGTTACCATGTTATATCAATGTGTATGCTGCAAGTGTTTTCAATGTATTATTACAACTACCATAATTAGATTCAGAATCTATAATGTGAACTGAAGATTGCTCATATAACCTGGGATACTACGCAAAACGGTGCCATTTCATTTTTTTTTTTTCATGTCAATTTGTTTGAAATCGTCTGAATTATCAAATGATTTTACAAATGGGAATTCTGTTAATGCATGGTTTTATCATAATCAAAACATTGACAAAATAGAGTTCAAATTTCAATCCCTCTTTTATATTCCTGCTAACAAATCTCATGTTCTTACACATCCTCGCCGTCAACGTTTTGGCTGATGGAGAGTACCAGCATGGAACCCTTCTGTATATGCAGTGTTTTTAAATATCATCTGCAATAAAAGTAATCTAGTGATGAGACTTTGGTGATCTTAAACATAATCAGCAGTAAAAATAATATAGTAATACTGATAAAAAATTGAAATTAACAGGAAAATTTGATGGCACGGCCATATACTTACAGCAAGATTTTTAAAATCTGAGATGAGGTTTTTCTGTAATTTGTCGGATACCGCAGTACCCAGTTGGTCTCCATGTGTCTTTATAGTTTCGTCATTGATCTGTAAAGCAAACACTCTTCAGCCTGATGCAGAAAGTATAGCATAACTTTGAAAAGGAAAGAAAGTACATGTGTTTGTTTTTACCTCTGAAACCAATAATTTTGATGTTTTTTGCAATATCTCTTCAACTAATTTCCCAACGTCTGCAGAGGATCTTGATGACTGAACATCTTTTCCGGTGGTTCCTTTTGAATTGTTCACAGCTACTGATGGTTTGACAACTTTGGCTACACCAGAAAGATTTTAATTCATTAGTAAGTAATCACTAGGACTTTTATGACATAGTTTTTGCTATCCTCACAAAATTAATATATGTGCTGAACATATTTAGCTTAGAGGTCATGTGTGAAAAATATAAACCCTGCACAGTAACATAATGCTGAACCTTGTAGTAGACATTAGCCATATATACAAGTTGTATGCAACATTTTCCTTTATTCTTAATTGATTAGTTGTTGAGAACCGTTTCATTTGGATATTTAGGCAACATATGTAAAACCAAAAAATTGATTGTTTAAGTTGATTTATTTAAGCACCAAGCCGAACTAGTGAAGTATGTATGTAGCATAGAAAAAATAGGATAGGCTAGACGCCTAGGCGGGCTTCCAAAAATCAATGAAGTACAACCTGTTTCCGATATTACTACATCTCTTTACCAAGATCTAGGATTTCTACTGATTCATCTGTTCCCGCCTGGGCCGGCGAGTCTAGTGAATGGCCCAAGAAAGTCAATGGGCCATGATGAAAATGGTTCAAAACGGCCCCGAAACATCAAGAGCTGTTGAATCAAGACTAAAAGATCAGCGTACAAGAAACCTCCCAAGACAGGTGTCTCTGGATGGAAGGTCCTAGACACATGAAACTCTAGAAGGATTTTTCCCTCAAGTACACACATTTCTACCCTTAAAATACCTCCCACCTCCGATACTCAGTGACTTGGACATCGGAGTGTTTGCAGATACCTCCGACGCCAGACCAGAAGCCTCAAAACACCTATTGTAATTCAGAGTTCCCCATCAGATCCAAGAACTAACCCATTGTGAGTATCTCGGATCTATGTAAGATCACATCTCAACCTCAGAAAGTGGGACTATCAACTCTAGCTCACCACTAGCTTTCTCATATCAAGCTTGGATAATAACTTATTCCACTCAAGATTGCTTACAGTTCGGATCCATACCAAAAAGTAAAGATTATAATGCAAAGAAAGAATATTCAGTTATAATACAAGTATACAATCCTCTCTAAATACTAAACAAATTTTTTAAACGAAGGCAACTGAAACAAATTGAACTAATCAATTTGTATAATTTTTACCTGGAACTGTCTTGGACTTATTTTCCTCAGAAACAAGGTTTCCGTCTTTAGGAGGTACTGCAGATGATTGTTTTCCTGGTTGATCAGGCAAAACTATTGAACCGGATGGAACTAATGCGGCTAGATCAGGGGGTTGATCTTTCCCCACTGCAGGATTGGCCTGTAGGGAAATATGGCAAGACAAATGATGGTTATCAACCTATAATAGGAGAATTTATTATTAAAAAACAAAACTTCCAGAGATGTTACCTTAAATTAACTCACCTCCAAATCGACGTATGAGGGGTCTCTTCCGATTGATTTAAGAAATGTGTCAAGACCACGTACATTTAGAGCTGCAATTGTAAAGAATCATCTCATTTTAATTATTGTAAAGAAATATGCCAAAACCTTATTGACATGTCAGTTGGACACAAAAACTATAATTGTTCAGTTTTAAAAAATGACAATAGTATATAGCCATGAAAAGAAGTCTTGGTTAGACTTCGGGTATCAATTGGTGGACTCATCTCATGGTTTCATAAACCTTAACGATCTGTTTTTTCTTTTAATAAGAAAGACTGCTCAAATACTTACATATGGACACATCATTAGACAGTGGATGGAAGAAACAATGCGCCTGTGTCTTGAATCCTTGATCTAATAGCAGCGAAACATCTCTTCAGAAAGTGAAAGATGTGTCATTTTATAAAGAAAAAAATACATCAGTTCCTTATAAATAGATTTTCCAAGAGGGTGGTGAGAACAATGTTTGTGAGCAGTCTAATAAGAAAGCAAAAACATAAACACGTCTAACGAAGATGATTGTTAACCAAATTAGCGCACAATCAAACAGTTTGGCAAAGATCATGACAGAAGCAAATCAAACAGTTTGGCAAAGATCATGACAGAAGCAATCATTCAATACATCCAGTTCAATCATTCAAGAGATATAAAGTTTGAAAAGCAGCAATAGCTATTCAGAACTATTAGAATTTTCTTAAATAAACTAGAAACCCTTAAAAGAACAATAATACTTGATATAAAGTTTAAGACTAGAAAAAAAAAAACTAAAATAACAAAAAAAAACGTAAACATGGATTTCAACAATAAGAACAGAAGCATACCGTGCTGATTCATTCACTACTGCAAATGGTGTTACACAGCCCAAGGGTACCTGAACAAAAAATATTCACATAAGACAACAATATCAACCATCCTTAAAAATGCCCCCGCGCACACACACTCAAACAACAAAATGATAGAACAAAGGCACAGCCAGACCTGAAGTAATTCACCTAAAGCCTCTTCAGGTGCCATTCTCAAACCACCTTTTCCCAAACCAAGCCGCTGAGATAACACTGCTCAGCTTCAAAGCAACAAAGCAGTCTCATTAATACACAAACCAATCCACCCAAGTGAACAAACTCAACATTTTCACAAAATTACACATACCTTTCAGATCCACTTTGGTATCAGCTAAAGCAGAAACAATATAAAACCTGTTTTTCTTATCCTTTTTCACAATAGTAGCAAATAATCAGTTCATATACAATCTCTAACAATAATCAGAAAAAAAAGAGTAACAAAAACATATATATACCTTCAAAAATAGGTTTTTACTGAGTCCACCGCCCAAATTTCCAACATACTTTGCCTGAAGAAAAAATTGAAACTAAATCAGAAAGAAAAAAAATTATAGAATTTGAATTATGAAGACATTTATTTATTTATTTATTTACCTGAGCTTCAACAGTCAAAACAACTGGATGCTCATACTTAGAAAACTCAATCTGAAGCTTCTGAAGAAACGAAGAAAAAAACGATTAGTATAATTGCTACTGAAATTGAGGGAAAATCGAAGAAATGTGAAGACACGGTTGCATGCAAGAACCTGTAATTGCTGAAGTAGCTGTTCCTTGGAAAAACCCATCGGCGGCGAAATGGTATCGGCGGCGAAATTGAAGCAAGCTTGTATATCGCAGAGAAGAAAAGAACAAGAGAGTGAAAACCCGAAAACAACCCTTTAATTTGGTTACAAAAATAAATATAAAAACCCGAAACAACCCCTTAAGCTTATATTTTTATAGTTAGAAAAATAAATATAGAATAAAAAGATTTTCGCAGCTGGGAGTCGAACCCAGAATTCATTGACTTGAATTTACCAGTAGTGCTACTGCGAAGTTGTTGTTGGGAAACGCTACAAATATAAATAATTTTACTAAAATGACGTATAATCTGATGTTAAGTTTGTCTATTAACTTATCATTAGATGAGTGAAAATATAAATTAATAGTTTATTTAAATTAAATTTTAATTTAAAATGGCTCATTATTTTCTATCATACTCTTAATTTTGCCTGTGAAAATATAATATTTCAATAAAATTTAATTAAAATATTTTATACAGTCGATTAATTATAGATATCGAATATTAAAAAAAAATAATTTTAATTATCTATAAAATAATGTTAATTAGAATTTTTATAATGACAACGTATAATAATTAATTTCTATTACTTTATAAAATATTTTTTCAAATTCATTATTCTGTGAATGATAGTTATTTATTTGCTTATTAAGTCATAATCAGGGCCCTCTTTGAGAATGTACAATGCAGGCTAATGGAGAGGGCCTCAAATTTTTTACGATTAAACCGTAATTTAATAGAGCCTTATAAATCTTCTCCACTATTAAAATAGGATTAAATATGATCTCTAATTATTTTGTTATGAATAACCTACACGCTTTGGTCCTAATGAGAACACCACAATATTTAAATATTAAAATATAAAGAACAATTATGTGTCATAATCTTTGTATAACTTTTTGACTCTTTATCTTTGTGACATTGTACACTAAAGAAACCCACTCTTTTTTATTGTTCTCTTTGGAGTATATTTTTTCTTTTTTTCTTGTTCTTTAATCATAAATTTTTGTAATGATTAATAAAATTTATTACAAATCATTTATTATTCAACAATATTAATCAATTAATTTAACATATAAATTAATATATTTTATATACTCCAAAACTTACAACAGCAAGATTCGAACTACTTTGCTATTTGGTCGGTCTACCCATATCACTAAATAAACATATTTGTTGGTATATAGTTGTTAATATAGTTATTTAAGAACTTTTATATACCTAAAAAAGTGAGGTTCAAGGCAAAAGTCTGGTTTGCCTTGCCCTTGGGTCGGGTCTATTTAGGCCATTATGACTAGTGTTGTATATAAATGTTGTGTTTATGCATTTTGTTAAAAACACAATCAATCAAACAAGTTTGTTTTTTCAATTTATCATTTATCTTATTATTTTTTATTTTATGCATGTTTTTGTTTAGTAGTTCACAAAATACATGACTCAATTATTAACTTTTGAAATGCAAATAGAATCACAATTGAGAGTTATTTGTTTGTTACTCTCCACTGCTACGGAAAACACTTTCGATAACACAATATTACTACGACCGTTTATCCGTTGTAGTCATATCTCATTTTTACGTGCTTTTTATTATATTATTCATAAACATTTCACCATGGTTCCTTTAAAGAACCGTTATCGTATAATTTAGGTGACAAGCTTCAAATCTCAGTGTCAATATTTTTCCATTTGTCAGTAGAAATAAGTGACATTTATTTTTATTTAAAAATTGAAATTATAAAAACTACGATTGTTACAATAAGTTGTGGTTATATGTTTTATATTTCACTACGGTTGAATCCTGCAACAGTTGTGAAATTGTTTCCCACAAAATTTAAACAGAATAGATACTTTATTCCTTTCATAACACACAGTGTACTATAGCGAACAAGACAGCAAAGATAGCGAAATATTAACCATCATCTTCGAAGAATCATTTTTGGAAGCGAAATATTCATCATCATCTTCAAAGAATCATTTCTAGAAGCGAAATTTTCACCATCATCTTCGAATATCTGGTACGTTACCATTCTCTGACGCTTCTGAATGTTTTTGGTGAATCAATGGTTACTTGTTTCTTTCATAAATCAATGGTTCCTGTTTACTGAATATGCCTTTAGATTAGTGTGCTTTCATGTTTTATTTTGATTTACTACACATGCTTTAGGTTTTGTGTGTGTAGCATTAGTGTGCCCTTTACAATAGTCCTTTTATATAAATTTCAGAATTTGTTATGGATCGTAGTTGGATGAAAACTAGTAGATTAGGTCTGGTGTATGAGAAAGAAGTTTTTGAATTTGCCGAAAAAATGTTCCTGACAATAATGGTATCTTTTATTGTCCTTGTGTTGCTTGTGGGAATATCGAGAAACAGTCGGGAAAAAAAAAGAAATATTCAATCACATATGTTTTGATGGAATATATCAAAATTATACGACATCGACGTGGCATGGAGAAGTGGATAATAATCGAAATGATTCGTCAAAAATGGATGAAGATGGTGAATATATGGATGATCGACTAGAAGATATGATCCGTTATAGGAGAATCGTCTTATCTGAAAGCTCATATTTATTATAATTTATGCACCGCCAAAGATGCGCCTTTATATAAGGGGTGCACCTGTTTTACACAATTTTCTGCGTTGTTAAAATTGTCAATACTATACTAAGAAAACTAATGCCTCATTTATTTACATTCTAATCCCATAATAATCCATAGATTAATGATATTTTAAGGTTAAAACAGTCATTACGGGTTAATTACATTTTAATTAATTATTTATTAATTATTTATGTTATTATTAATGCTAATACAGTCATCACATAGGCTTTTCCAATACCCAACCTTCTTTCAGATATCCCATATTAATAATTTGATACAAACCTACATCTCCCCTATTCACGTCAAATTATGCTTTTGAAAAAAATGCACTTTCCAATGAAGCAAACTCATTCATGCTTGCGGCTCTGCACATTCATAGAGGTGGGTGTATTCAATTCATACAAAACTTTTGATCTCTGCATTTCATCTATATTAATTCAAAATTCCCAAACCCTTACATATGTCATCGCCCTCCCTCCCCAATATTCCAACATTTCCCAGCAACATGTCTTGCAGAACCGATTTCGTTGGTGATATTGATGACTCGAAAGAAACATTTCCCTCCCCAATATTCCAACATTTCTAAACCCTTGCATATACCGTCCTCTTTCAATTTCTTCTTCTCACCGTCAAACGGAAGCCCCGTCTTCAAAACGCAGGCCATCTCCTCGCTCCGATCCGAACGGTAGCCTTTGTAATTTGATTCTGGTCCGATTCGCAACTCTTCTTCACTTTCTCATGAACATGCAACGATAGCCTTCGATGTGGGTTTGAATCGCTGAGGTTGAATCGTCATATGAAGATGATGATGTTACATTCTTGAAACCAGTTCTGAATCTTCAAAACAGGGTGAAATCTTTTTGAATTTTTTGTTCTTTCTTTAATCTCTCTCAACGATTCTAACTTTATTTATGTTTCTGTTTTCTGAATTTGGTGATTATTATAGATTTGGAAGAAATTGATTTTTTGTTGTTGATTATGAATTGAACAGAGAATGTGGAAGTTTCTTTTGGAGACGATGAGTACCGTATTTGAGTGATATGAACTCAAATACTGCGAACTTTAATGATGGTAGTTGAAATCTACTAGATTTCACTCTTTTCATTTTTTGTTGGTATTTTGAAAATTTTATTGGTGGGTGTGATCTTTGTTATAGAATAATGATGGTAATTATAGAATAACCAGATATTTGACAACATTTGATAATTTATTTATTTCTAATCAGAAATTTGGTTGTTTATTAATATATTTGTTGAAATTGCTTTATTTTTTTGTGAAGGTTGAGCTTAAAGAGAAGTCTACAATCAAATAATATTGTGAATGATCCAAGCACTTTTTTGTTTTTCAAGTTCAGAACGTTAATGAAACTTTTTTTTTTCATTCTTTCATATTTTTTATGTTTTTATACTGTATTGATGTTTCCATTTTCAAGTTCTTGAGATTGTTTTCTCCAAGAAATTGGACCATAATTTCCAATTCAATTCTTTCCACCATGTTATAGATTGTTTGTTATAAACATTTTTAAAAGTTCCAACCTTTCCAAGTTGAATAACTTTTGTAAATTTTGTTTCTTTGGTTTTCTGAAAGTGCAGGAATTAATCTTCATGATTTCTATGTTATGTAACTTTAGTATCTAATGGAGGGAGAGACTATAGTTAGTTAATTATAGGTTCTCTTTGAAACCAAATGTGACTGAGTGTAAATTTGTTTATGAAGTTGATTTTTGTTCCTTAGTTGAAGGATTTTGTTTTCTTAACTCATCAAATGATCTATGTGTGAAAGAGATATTGTGTAAAAACATAGTAAAAAGATATATTAAATATTTGTATAATGATTGTTATTACTTTAATTTCTAATGCAATTGAATTATTTTTAATGTGAATTTGTTTCTATCTTGATTCTTCGGTATATTATATAGTTGTTAAATCTATTGGCTAAGCAGTTTTACTATTCTCTTGTAATTAGTTATTTCAGTTAGTTAGTTACAAGAGTAAGTTGTTTTTGGTTGTTATTCAGTTAGTCTGTTATAACTGCATATATATATATATATATATATATATATATATATATATATATATATATATATATATATATATATATATATATATATATATATATATATATATGCTGCACTGTTGTAACTTTTCTCTTAAGCAATCAATATAGCTTTTGCTTCTTTCTCTCTTTCTCTTTTGTTCTCTCTCTCGAAGCTCCATCAATGGAGTTCTTCTTCATGAATCATGCATGATTCAGTTTATCAACATGGTATCACACGCCTTTCTCGATCTACCTCATTCATCTTCTTCTTCCTTGTGATTTCGTTTTTTCCTTGATCTTCTTTGGTTTCGTTTTCGCTTCCCCACCATGCCACCGCGTATTGATCCTCAAGCCGACGTCAATAGCCCTTACTATGTTCATCCCAGTGATGGACCTTCCTCAGTCAAAGTCACACCGATTCTTGAAGGCTCGAATTACCATTCTTGGGCCAGATCTATGCGCAGAGCTTTAGGAGGAAAGATGAAGCTCGAATTCGTAGATGGCACTATACCAGTTCCAACAGACGATTTTGATCTGGCGTATCGTGCATGGAACAGGTGCAATATGCTTATTCATTCTTGGATTGTTAATTCTGTATCTGAATCTATTGCTCAATCCATTATCTTTCTTGAAAATGCTGTTGATGCTTGGAATGACCTTAAGGAACGATTTTCACAAGGTGATCTTGTTCGAATTTCTGAATTACAACAAGAAGTTTATCTCTTGAAACAAGATTCTAAAACTGTTACTGAGTATTATTCTACACTGAAAGTTCTTTGGGAGGAACTTGAAATCTACATGCCTATGCCATTCTGCAGTTGTAGAGTTAGATGTTCTTGTGAAGCTATGAGGCAAGCTCGCAGAAATCACACTTTACTCCATGCAATTCGATTTCTCACTAGCCTGAATGATAATTTTTCAGTTGTTAGGTCTCAGATTTTGCTCATGGATCCTCTTCCTAGCATGAATAAGATCTTTTCTATGGTTCTTCAACATGAGAGACAAGGGAATTTTACTTCCACTGATGAGTCTCATACCTTGATCAATGCCGTAGGTTACAAGAAACCTTTTAATCGATCTAACAATTCTAATGCTCCTGCCATCACTTCAAAATCCAAGATTTGCACACATTGTGGTAGAACTGGACACACAATTGAAGTATGTTATCGAAAGCATGGCTTTCCACCACATTTTGGTAAAACTTCATTGGCTAATAATGCTGCTACAAGTGAAGAAGAAGCCAGCAACAATGATAGTTCTGTACTTGTTGCTTCCAGTCCTTCTCTACCTATCACTCAGCATCAATATGAAGCCCTTATGAATCTTCTTCAGAATGCTTCCCTTAATCAAGGTAACACCACTGCTGTATCCAATCAGGTTGGATCCTCCACCAATCACACCTCTTTCCTCAATGAAGGTAACTACCAAATCTCTGCTTATAAATGTTGTTCCCTAAACTCTTGGATCATTGATTCAGGAGCTAGTGATCATATTTGCTCCTCTCTTTCATGGTTCCATACATATAGAATCATTAAACCTATAAGTGTGAAACTACCTAATGGACAAATTGCTTTGGCCAAGCATCTTGGTTCTATTAAATTCTCCCCTAATTTTATCATTGACAATGTCCTTGACATTGCTGAATTTTCTGTCAATCTTATCTCAGTCTCACAATTATGCAAACAGTCCAAATACAAAGTCAGTTTTACTAATACTCAATGTTTCATTCAGGATCCTATAACCATGCAGATGATTGGTTTGGCTGAGAACTTTGAAGGCTTGTATCACTTGATTCTTAAAGATAAGCTTGGTGATGATCATGCTGCCTACCACTCCTCAACCAGCCATCTACCTGAAATTGGCTTATGGCATTTTAGACTAGGTCACCTTTCCCCTAGTAGAATGTTATCCCTTCATAGTTTTTTACCTTTTATTGTTGTTGACAAACATGCTGCCTGTGATGTATGTCACTATGCCAAACACAAAAGGAATCCTTATCCTTCAAGCTATAATAAATCCACATCTCCTTTTGAAATGATACATTTTGACATTTGGGGTCCCATTGCTATAAAATCACACCATGAGCATTCTTATTTTTTGACTGCTGTAGATGACTTTAGTAGATATACCTGGATTATACTCATGAAAACCAAAGCTGAAACTCGACAAAATGTAATCAATTTCATCCAAATGGCTCACACTCAACATAACTCCCAAATCAAGGTCATTAGAAGTGACAATGGCCCTGAATTTCTTATGCCTCACTTTTATGCTACCAAAGGTATTTCACACCAAACCAGTTGTGTTGAATCCCCACAACAAAATGGTAGGGTGGAAAGAAAACATCAACACATACTAAACATTGCAAGAGCCCTTTTGTTCCAAGCCAACATTCCCAAACCCTTTTGGTCATATGCTGTCACACATGCTGTGTACATCATTAATAGAGTCCCTAGCCCTATTTTGAATAACAAATCCCCATACTTCCTAATGTTCAAAACTGAACCTGATCTCCACACATTAAAAGTCTTTGGCTCCCTCACCTATGCTGCCACCCTTCAATCACATAGGACCAAACTTGATCCTAGAGGAAGAAAATGTGTCTTCCTAGGATTCAAACAAGGAACCAAAGGAGTGATTCTATTGGATATTAATAACCATGACATTTTCATTTCAAGAAATGTTACTCACCATGAACTTGTTTTTCCTCTCAACCCAAATTGGAACTACTATCCCAGTCATCAATCAACCAATCCACCAACTGTTGATGTTCCTACCCCTGATCCTGCTGATGATCCTATCCCTACTGATCATTTTCCTGATCCTAACATCCCTACTGATACTTCTCCTGAAAGCCAAACTCAGCCTACCAACACTATTTCTCCTGCAAACACTAATGACACAAATCATCAACCTGGTAGAAGCAGACATCCACCTGCTTATCTTAAGGATTATGTGTGTCTTACTTCAAGTAATCAGCCCATATCTTCATCTTCAGGTTTGCCATATCCTATCTCTGCCTTTCACTCTTTTAATTTCTTGTCTCCTAGTCATAAATCTTTCAGTTTCTCTGTTACCCTCGACCATGAGCCAAGAAATTATGAGGAGGCATGCACTGACAACAATTGGATTCAAGCCATGAATTCTGAACTTGAGGCATTAGCTATGAATGGTACCTGGAAACTAATTGATCTCCCTCCTAATGTCAAGCCTATTGGAAGCAGGTGGGTATACAAAATCAAACATAGAGCTGATGGCACTATTGAAAGGTATAAGGCGAGACTTGTTGCAAAAGGCTACAGCCAAGTAGAAGGATTAGATTTTTTTGATACATTCTCACCTGTAGCAAAATTGTCTACTGTTAGAATCCTTCTTGCTATAGCATCCATTAAGAATTGGCATTTGCATCAACTAGATGTCAACAATGCTTTTCTACATGGTGATTTGGAGGAAGATGTTTATATGAGTGTTCCACAAGGCATTACATGCAACAAGCCTAATCAAGTTTGCAAACTTGTTAAAAGTCTATATGGACTAAAACAAGCTAGTAGAAAATGGTATGAGAAGCTTACATCTTTGTTGCTCAGCCTTGGATACACTCAGTCTAGCTCAGATTATTCCATGTTCATTTTAAGAAGAAATGGCCACATTACAGTTCTACTTGTATATGTTGATGATGTAATTTTGGCAGGCACATCATTATCTGAGTTTGATCATATCAAACAAATTCTACATAGTGCCTTCAAAATAAAAGACTTGGGAGTCTTGAAGTATTTTCTTGGACTTGAAGTAGCACACTCAAGAGAAGGTATTGTTATATCACAAAGGAAGTATTGTCTTGACTTGCTAAAGGATGCAGGACTGTTAGCTTCTAAACCATCTGACACACCCTTGAATCCATCCATTAAGCTTTACCAAGACAAGAGCAAACCTTTTGAAGATATCACAGCATATAGAAGACTGATTGGCAGATTACTATACCTGAACAATACTAGGCCAGACATCACCTTTGCCACACAGCAGCTGAGCCAGTTCTTGCATTGTCCTAGCCAGGTACACTATCATGCTGCATGTAGAGTGATCAGATATCTAAAGGGCAATCCTGGCAAAGGTCTATTATTTCCTAGAAAGTCGTCATTACAAATCCTGGGTTACACTGATGCAGACTGGGCAGGATGTGTGGATTCTAGGAGATCCACATCTGGCTATTGCTTTTTTATAGGAGAATCACTTGTTTCATGGAAGGCCAAGAAGCAACAAACAATTGCCAGATCATCATCTGAAGCAGAGTATAGAGCTCTTGGATCAGCTACATGTGAACTAATTTGGATACTTTACATATTGCAGGATCTTAGTGTCACTTGTAACAAGGTTCCTGCGTTGTATTGTGACAACCAAAGTGCCATCCACATAGCTTTTAACCCTGTTTTCCATGAAAGAACCAAGCATCTTGAGATTGATTGTCATCTTGTAAGGGAAAAGCTCAGACAAGGCATAATGAAGTTACTTCCAATAGCCTCTCAAGAACAATTGGCAGATTTTCTCACAAAACCTCTAGCCACGAGCAAGTTTCAGAACTTCATTTCCAAGCTTGGCATGATTGACATATACCATGCTTAAGCTTGAGGGAGGCTGTTAAATCTATTGGCTAAGCAGTTTTACTATTCTCTTGTAATTAGTTATTTCAGTTAGTTAGTTACAAGAGTAAGTTGTTTTTGGTTGTTATTCAGTTAGTCTGTTATAACTGCATATATATATATATATATATATATATATATATATATATATATATATATATATATATATATATATATATATATATATATATATATATATATATATATATATATATATATATATATATATATATATATATGCTGCACTGTTGCAACTTTTCTCTTAAGCAATCAATATAGCTTTTGCTTCTTTCTCTCTTTCTCTTTTGTTCTCTCTCTCGAAGCTCCATCAATGGAGTTCTTCTTCATGAATCATGCGTGATTCAGTTTATCAACAATAGTAGCAATAAAATTCTAAAATAATTCACATAATATTCACTCACAATTACAATAAAAATACTATATAACAATCCATTTTTTTTTGACAGAAAATAAATGATATTCATTCATTGAAATCGATAGAGTACATCGTTGCAATACAAATTCAAAATCGCCAAAAACAAAAAGGATGAATCTGCGAACAAATCCACAGCATCCATGTTAATAGCATAAAACGGCAAATTGCATATGCCTACAAATATTAATGTATTGACTGTATTGAGATGTCCGAAATATTCATGCTTCCGGATCTGTAGCGTTGACGGCACCAAAGTCATTGATTGAATCTGCACTAGATCAAAACTAATCTTTCAACCTGAAACAAATGAACACCGCACAAAAACGGAAAAACAAAATACCCGCACAAAGACGAGAAATCAAAATACACCACAGAAATATGGGAAATCAAAACAAACGATGACCCACGAAATCACAAAAAAGACAAAAAGAAAATGTGTGAAAATCACTTATTTAAGTAATAGATAAACAAAAACGATTTGGAGGGGTGATTTTGGATCAAAATTGATCCTAAATCACCCCTCTTTGAGAGAGAGGAAGGAAAAAGAAGAAAAGTGACGGATAGGGTATAACAATCCATTTATAACATACCTTTTTATACTAATTTATTCTTTAAATTTATCTATAACTATTAATCTATGTGATATGTGGATAATAATGAACAATAATATCTATTTAGATTTTTAATACAAAGTTATAAACCTTCCTTAATAATGGATCATTTGATTTAAGAAATTTATTTACGTGGATCCTTATTTTTATAAAAGGAAAAATATTGTTTAAATTATTTAGATTTAATTTTTAACTAATATGTAATTGAGTAAAGTGACAATAATAACAATATGCTATCAATATCGATATTGTGAATGTGACAATAATAACGATACACTATTAATATCAATATTATGAGTAAATAATAATCAAGTTTAATATCTATTTTTTATTACTATTAATCCTTATTATTCAATAATAATAATATGCTATTATTAATATTATTAATATTTAATTTTTTGAATTTTAAAATCGAAAAATTTAATATTTATGATATATTTTATTTTAAACTCTAAACTCTAAATATTTTAATTAAATCCTCATTTATTAACTTTAATTTATAGTTCTTATGCAACAGTGATGATTACTACTTTTTAAAACATTTTTAAATTAAAAAATAAGAAATTAAATTCATTCTCACATTCATTATGATTATTTTTAAAACAGATTATTAAATATTTATTTAATATATGATCATAAAATCATATAATATTAATAGAATTCATGTCTAAGACGAATTATTAATGAATTATTTTTTTCATTTTTAATATGTCATTTTTAATATTATGTCATTTTTAAATTTTAATTGTTTCTTTGTATATAATATAGAATATAATATTTTGATTAGTGCATGTTAAATTAGATAAGTTATAGCTATATGAGGATGTGATTGAAAAAGTGCAAATTCGAATTAACTACATTTCACTTATTATTTTTAAATGATGAAATTATGATTAAAAAAATGTTTTGGTTATGATATGTTGTTTATAATTAAAAAATGTTTTTTTAATAAAAATATGTTTTTAAATGTGATTTCCTATAGAATATGTGTTGTAAATAAATATATGTTTTATAAATAGAAAAACATGATTTTCTAAAACACAATTTCATAATTTTATGGCTAGACTTGCCCAATTTTTCAGATGTTTCCTATACCCGCCTAATATATATTTGATTTATAATGCAATAATGATTCATTTGAATTGCATAATGACTTATCCCATTTTTCATTAACTATATCATTTTTGTTTACACAACAATAATGATTCATTTGAATTGCATAAATTATATTCTATATTTTATTATGTACTTAATATTTATGAAAAACTAATAATTAATATTTTATTATTATATCAAATCTTCAAATTTAATAATAAAATAGTATACTACCAATTTACGTAATTAACTTAATTAATATAGTTTAATAGCCTCATTTAGTACCCTTAAATGTCATTTTACGTTAAAGATTAAATTAATTTAAAAAATCTGCTATAATCATTATTAAAATGGCAAATAAATTCAGATTTTTGTAATGTTACCAATGCAGGTACACGAATTTATTGGGCAAATACTGTTAAGCCATATTGATCTTTACATTTTCCCACATAGTCTGCATAATTATTATTGCAGTGGAAAACGTAGAGACTTAACTTTTAACCAATTCACACGATTACATTTTTGTGGTTCCAACCATTTCTATGCCTTTTCATATTTCTTTCACACATTAACCAAAGTATTCATTGATTCCAACAATATTTTATGACATTTGAAATTTTTTCACACATTAAAGTGTATTCTAACATGTTTTTATAATTATTGTACAATGGATCATAATATCAAACGTACAAGGAGATTAGGAGAAAATGAGATACATAAGGGAAAATGAGATACATAAGGAAAAGTCACGCGGGGAAAAGGAAAAGTCAAGAAAAGGTAAGATGGAGGAAAAGGAAAAGTCACCATGTGCTTTGAATTTTTATTTACAACTAAACATTTTAATAAAATTATTGATTTATTGACAAAACAATATACATTATATATAAAAAATTATAAAATTATTAGGTAAATTTATTTTTTATATTCTTCAAAAATAAAATACTATTCAACAAAAAACAAGAAAATTATTTCAATAACAATAAAAATAATTTTACAAAGTTTTATTTATCTAAAAAAACTATGCTTTAAGAGAGTTAATTTTATGTGTTATTATATAATTTTTAATCTAAAAATTGGATTAGACTATTCATTAGTACTACTATTTTTCAACTATTTAAAAAAAAATGAAATAATATGTACTTTTTATTATAAAATAATTATCTTATTTTTAATAAAGATTAAGATAAGTGATTTATTTAATATAATTTTTTTAATTATAATATTCATTTCAATTACATAAATTTTATTCTCTTTATTTTAAAACTTTTTTTATTATAATATTCATCTGAATTGCAATATAATTAATAGTGTATATTAATTATCAGATTTTATTAATATTTTAGACTATTGATTTACCCAATATTCATTACTTTTATATAATTGTTTAAGATTTTACTGTGTGTCATATACAAGTTTGTACAAATTTATTGATAGCTTTGAAAGGTAAAATATTGATGGCATTCATGAATTTGATTTTGTTTTCCAGACTATTTTGATGTATTTTCTTTTGTTACAATTTATTTGAATTGATTCCTATAAACTTTAATTCATATTAGTTTTAATGCATATTTGTTTAAAAAGGTGTTCAATTTTTTAATGTTGACTTTGATTTGAAAGTGGCATATATCTTTATTTTCTTTATTTTTTATATTAAAATATAAATTTTTCGACGAGTCGAGATTACTCAATTTATATATCTTTTATATGTATTTCTTAATCATCACTATACCATATTTATTTACTATTTATAACGATATTACGCTAACCGTCCGAACGTACGAATAGGTGAATACTTTATTATTTCATTTATTTTTTCTACAAAAATATACATTTTCTACGGGCCGAAACTACTTAATTTTTAAATATTGTATATACATTTCTTAACCATCACTATACTATATTTATTTACTATTTATAACGACATTACGTGACCCGTTCGAACGACGGATAAATAATTACTTAATTATATCATTTATTTGTTCTACTAAAATATACATTTTTGACCACCCGATACAAGAATAATAAATCATTAAGAAATATTTGAAAAAAAATAAGAAATTAATTGATTTAGTACCGTAATATTTGAACATTTTTACCATGAGTTTTTATATATATATATATATATATATATATATATATATATATATATATATATATATATATATATATATATATATATATATATATATATATATATATATATATATATATATATATATATATATATATATATATATATAGAAATGGTGTATTTGTTGTATTTATAGTGGTCTTAAATGTTAAGAAGTGCAAAAACAAACATTTATTATTCTTTTTGCAAAAACAAAAATTTGAATGTTTTGAATATTTTAAAATTTTTTAACCATCATTAATTACAATCCCAAATGCTTTTTTCTGACGAATAAAATAACGATAAAATATGTAGTATAAGTTATGTTATTCAAATTAATTTATTCCAATTACTTTATTCAAATTATTTTATTCAAATTACTTTTTAATATTTAATTTTATATTTTGATTTGGTCTTAACAATATGCAAATCATATTTACACTTATTAATATATAAACTAGCCTATGATTTAAAATATCTTGACTTTTAATAATTATAAGTATAATATATTTATTTTGGGAAAGATAATATATTTATTCTAAACGATGACAATTTGTTTTTATATTTAAAAAATTAGATCATTTAATACCTGTTACCAAATCAATATAATCACATACATTATATTTATTTATTATTTATAACATTGTACAATCCATGTGAATACACTGGTAGATGATTACTCATGGTAGATTTATAACGATGGTGAATGATTCATGCGAACGTCTTGTGCTTGAAGGAATTTTCGTTGTTGGTAATATATTTTTTAGCTTCTTCAAAAAAAATGATTCATGCGAACGCACAGGTAAATGACTGCTTAATTATTTCATTTATTTTTTCTACAGTATATATTTCTAAGTAGATTAAATTAATATTTATATGAAAACTATAATTTCAAATATTTTTTCTTTTTAATTTGCGTATCTTTTATATATATTTATTAACCATCGTTATATATTTATTTATTATTTATAAATTAAATTCATTGTCACAATCATTATGATTATTTTTAAAAAATATCATTAAATATTTAATTAATATATGATCATAAAATCATATAATATCAATAGAATCCATAAATTTACAATTCAAAAAAATTAAAAATTATAGGCATGTCCGACGGGCCGAACCTATTTTTCTAACGGGCCGATAAAATATTGACTTAAATTGAACAAATATTATAGGGTTAATAAACTTTTTGGTCCCTCTAAATATGGCAGATTTCGTTTTTAGTCCCTCTAAAATTTTCCTTTAAGGAATCGTCCCTTCAAATTTTTTTGTCTAAACTATTGGTCCCTAACGTCAAATTTGCTAGAGATTAGCTACGACTTTAGCCACCGATTAGCTACGAAATTTGACGTTAGGGACCAATAGTTCGGAAGAAAAATTTTGAAGGGACGATTTCTTGAAGGAAAATTTTAGAGGGACTAAAAACGAAATTTGAAATATTTAAAGGGACGAAAAAGTTCATTAACCCAGTATTATATATCATATGTTGTAACGGACCGACAAAATATAGGTTTTTAATCCATATATTAATTTTTTTGAATTTTTTAAAACATTTAACTCAATTTGTTTATAATTAAAAATCAAAATTTTTTAAACAACTAACTTATAAAATAAAATACAAGAATATGAAATCAAAGTGAATTTTTTTTAAACACTTTAAAATTAATGTTATGTTTCTATGACATTTAGAATTTCAAATATTATATTTTTGTAACCATCAAAGCACTATATTTATTTAATATTTCTGACAATATTGTGCGACCTGTACGAACACACGTGTAGATGACTAATTAATTATTTTATTTATTTTTAAACTAAACTATACATTTTTTTACGGGTCGAGATTACTTAATTTATATATCTTTTATATACTTTCTTAACCATCACTATACTATATTTATTTATTATTTATAATGATATTGCGCGATCCGTATAAATGCATGGGTAGATGACTATAATTATTTCATTTATTTTTTCTACTAAAGTATATATTTCTAACTAAATTAAATTAATATTTATATAACAATTATAATTTCAATTTTTTTCTTTTTAATTTGTGTATCTTTTGTATATATTTATTAACTATCTTTATATATTTATTTATTATTTATATCGACTTTGCGTGACCCGTGCGAACGCACGGGTCCTTTACTAGTTTAATCGAAAGGCAAAAAGTGGGTGGTCGAATAAAAGTTTCACAGGATTGCTTGATTTGTTGAAACAAATGCTACCAAAAGATAAGAATTTGTTAGATCGTTGTTATGATGCCAAAAAGATATTGCGTCCAATGGGTATGGAGTATGTAAAAATACATGCATGCCCTACTGATTGCATATTATACAAGAAAGAGTATGAAAATTTGGATCAATATCCAAAATATGATGAGTCGCGTTACAAGTTGAAGAACAACAACAATGGTGATGACAATGACAATGTTAGTAAGAAGCATCCTCGTGCTAAAATGTTATGGTACTTGCCAATAATTTCAAGGTTCAAGAGACTTTTTGCTAATGCAACTTACACAAAGAATATAAGATGGCATAGAGACGGAAGAAAATATGATGGAAACATTTTCCATGTGATAAGTGTCAAATTGTAGTTATTTTTTTTATAGTTTTGCTGCACTTATCTTCTCTTTTTCCTCAATTTAGACGAGTTTTAGTGTGTATTATATAAATATGTAGATTTTGTGTTTAATCGGGTTTATGATTCATTTATGTACCGGCTAATAATTTTTCATTCATTTTGTAGGTATTTGAGCATGTATGGAGCATTGAGTAATAAAGCTTCAAGGATGCAATTTTGGATCAATAAAAGAGTAGCCATTAAAAGAAACAATTAAAGAAATAAAAAGTTGCAGACTGGTGTGAGTCGCCCGGCGGAGCAATTGGCTCGCCGGGTGAGCGTTGGAAAATAAACTCCACATTTTCACCCAAGTGAACAAACTCCACATTTTCACAAAATTACACATACCTTTCAGATCCACTTTGGTATCAGCTAAAGCAGAAACAATATAAAACCTGTTTTTCTTATCCTTTTTCACAATAGTAGCAAATAATCAGGTCATATACATTCACTAACAATAACCATAAAAAAAGAGTAACAGAAACATATATATACCTTCAAAAATAGGTTTTTACTGAGTCCACCACCCAAATTTCCAACATACTTAGCCTGAAGGAAAAAATTGAAACTAAATCAGAAAGAAAAAAATTATAGAATTTGAATTATGAAAACATTTATTTATTTATTTATTTACCTGAGCTTCAACAGTCAAAACAACTGGATGTTCATACTTAGAAAACTCAATCTGAAGCTTCTGAAGAAACGAAGAAAACAAACGATTAGTATAATTGCTACTGAAATTGAGGGAAAATCGAAGGAATATGAAGACACGGTTGCATGCAAGAACCTGTAACTGCTGAAGTAGCTGTTCCTTGGAAAAACCCATCGGCGGCGAAATGGTATCGGCGGCGAAATTGAAGCAAGCTTGTATATCGCAGAGAAGAAAAGAACAAGAGAGTGAAAACCCGAAAACAACCCTTTAATTTGGTTACAAAAATAAATATAAAAACCCGAAACAACCCCTTAAGCTTATATTTTTATAGTTAGAAAAATAAATATAGAATAAAAAGATTTTCGCAGCTGGGAGTCGAACCCAGAATTCATTGACTTGAATTTACCAGTAGTGCTACTGCGAAGTTGTTGTTGGGAAACGCTACAAATATAAATAATTTTACTAAAATGACGTATAATCTGATGTTAAGTTTGTCTATTATCATTAGATGAGTGAAAATATAAATTAATAGTTTATTTAAATTAAATTTTAATTTAAAATGGCTCATTACTTTCTATTATACTCTTAATTTTGTCTCGTGAGAATATAATATTTTAATAAAATTTAATTGAAATATTGTTGATTATAGACGTTATATGAAAATTTTGATTTTTAATAGTGATAAACGCAAATGAATAATAATGATAAATTAATAATATAAAATTTTTTATAATGAGAGCGCAATAATAATTAATTTCTATTTCAATTTAATTTTTAATGTTATAAAATGTTTTTCAAATTCATTATTTTGAGAATGATGGTTATTTATTTGCTTATTAAGTCCTAGTCACAAAGAGAACAACACAATATTTAAATTTTAAAATATAATCTTTGTTTTTTTAGCGCTCTTTATCCTTTTTTTTTTAAATTGTTGATTTATAAAAATTAATAACTTATTTATATTTTGAAAAAAAAAATACAAAGAAATGCCGCCTCTAAGAATTGAACCCTGGATCGGCAGCTTACACCCCACTAACTCAATTGACAAATATAGGATAGTCTACAAAATATTATAGTTTCAAATATTATGGTCTTGTATAGGGGTGTGCATCCGGTTGTGATGTCCAAATCCATAACCAAACCTAAATCAATTTTAAATATCCGAATATAATCGAATGGTTATTAACCGGTTTAGTTATTAATGGTTTGGTTATTCGTTCATATAATCCAGATATAATTAAATGGTTATTAACCGGTTAAATTATTTTGGATTTGGTTATAATCCGGTTAATATCCAAATCCAAATATTTTAATTCTCAAAAAAAAAATTGAAAAAAAATTTTCGAAAAAAATAATTTTTAAAACTGGATTTTTTTTAAAAACCGGTTATATAATCATAACCAAATTTATAACCAGTTTTGATTAAAATGTGGTTATGGTTATAGATCCAAACCATTTAAATGGTTTTAAAATGGTTATGGTTTGGTTTTTAAAAATAACCAACCATGCACACGCCTAGTCTTGTATCTATAATTAGAATAGTCTACAAAATGTATTTAGTTATACTTACTCATAAAAATAAATAAGGTATAGGTTAAAAATAACAAACGATCTAAATTTATAATTCTCTTAGTTGAACGAGGGTTACTTGAATAAAAACGGTTAAATACAAGTTAATTGAATCATTCTTAAGTCTATCGAGACTCACGAACGTCATGGGAAGGAATGTAAGATTCAAACATAGTTGTGTGGAACTTGATAGTTTGACGTTTTATTTATGTTCCATGTTTATAGTGTCACAAATCAAAATAATTATATATAATGAGACTCATTTCAAGGGAACAGTACACATGTGGATATAGAAAGCATAAAACATCATGAAATAGGGAAAATGAGTCAAACGTGGGGTGCCATGTCCTCTCAATAATAGGAAGAATCACAAGTTTCTTGCAAAAATAATTGAACAAGGCTAAATTTCGCATGTTTGTATATTTAGGCCATTATGACTAGTGTTGTATATAAATGTTCTGTTTATACATTTTGTTAAACACAATCAATCAAACAAGTTTATTTTCTCAATTTATCCTTTATCTTTTAGTTTTTCATTTTATGCATTTTTTAGTTTAGCAGTTCACAAAATACATGACTCAATTATTAACATTTGAAATGCAAAGAGAATCACAGTTGAGAGTTATTCGTTTGTTACTCTCCAGTACTACAGAAAACACATTCGGTAACACAATATTACCACAGTCATTTATCCATCGTAGTCATATCTCATTTTGTTGAGACAAACGATACCGTAAACAAAGTATAATAGGGAATTAGGGAAGACAAGAAGAACAACAAGGATTGGTTATAATTGCTATTGTTTTATTTTCTCTTCAAACAAGATTACAATTGTTACAAGAATAATAAATAACTCTCTCACCCTAAATTAGGATTTGAAGTATGCAATGATGATAGACCACTGTGCTATTTATAATAAAACCTAATATACTAAACTAATGAGCTTTTTCGACAAGGCCCATTATACAAGCTAACTTAATAAACAAGTTTACTTAACAAATTAGGGTTTAAACACTAAAACCTAATTTAACATGCTAACAACCCTGGCATCTTCGACACCAACATGTGAACAACCTTCGACTTCATGCTTAATCTTGTTGAATCAAGAAGCTACCCTAGAGTTTGATCCAATATCTCAAACATTTTTTACGGACTTTTTTATGATATTATTTAGAAACATTTCATCACGGTTTCTTTAAAGAACCATTGTCATATAATATAGGTGACAAACTTCAAATTTCAGTGTCAATATTTTTTCCATTTTTCATTAGAAATAAGTGCATGTTTCTTAACATTTATTTTTATTTAAAAATTGAAATTATAACAACTACGGTTGTTACAATAAGTCGTGGTTATATGCTCCATATTTCACTACGGTTGAATCTTACAACTGTTTTGAAATTGTTTCCCACAAAATTAAAATATAACAGGTACTTTATTCTTTTCATAACACACAGTGTGTCCTAGCAAACGAGACAACGAAGATAGCGAAATATTCACCATCATCTTCGATGAATCATTTCTGGAAGCGAAATATTCACCATCATCTTTGAAGAATCATTTCTAGACGCGAAATCTTCATCATCCTCTTTGAATATTTGGTGCGTTACCATTCTCTGACGCTTTTAAATGTTTTTTGTGAATCAATGGTTACTTGTTTCTTTCATGAATCAATGGTTTTTCTCTACTGAATATGCTTTAGATTAATGTGTTTTTATGTTTTATTCAGATCTACTGCACATGCTTTAGGTTTTGTGTGTGTAGCATTAATGTGTCGTTCACAATAACCCTTTTATATAAATTTCACAATTTGTTATGGATCGTAATTGGATGAAAGCTGATAGATTAGGTCTGGTGTATGAGAAAGAAATTCTTGAATTCCTTGAATTCACCGGGAAAAATGTTCCAGACAAAAATGATATCTTTTATTGTCCTTGTGTTGTTTGCGGGAATATTGAGAAATAGTCGAAAATAGAAATATTCAATCACATATGTTGTGATGGAATATGTCAAAATTATACGACATGAACGTGACATGGAGAATTGGATAATAATCGAAATGATTCTTCACAAATGGATGAAGGTTGTAACACCCCAAATCTACCCCTCAATTAATAAGAGAAATCAGAGTATAAAACATCGAAACAAGCAACAAATTTGAGGCATCACATATTCGACTTAAACAAAACTACAATTCATGCTCAAAGTACATGGATACATAACACTTATACCAGAGGAAACTCATAATTCATCAATCTTTTAAATCCAAACAACTTCATAATATTGCAGCGAAATCCAAATAATAACACATATCTAGATCAACATATGTCCTTGCCAACATGGCACAATGTGTCCAAAACGTCTCCACAAGACGCAACATCAAAGTTCAAGAAAAGATAATCAACATAAAACAAGACACAAGCAAGTATCGCAAACATTCCCCCCGAGTGCTACGTATCAGAGCATTGACACACCGACTCGAGCTATAAGGTACACGGCTACTCCATGTCGTTACCTGCACGTTACCAACGGAGGGTAACATTCAAACATAAGGGGTGAGATATCATTCATTATAAAGAAACGTATGATAATATTCTAAGCAAGAGAAAAGATCATACATTGGTCACCACTTCTCATCCCCATACTCAATACAATGATTTCACATCACATAATCAACTTAAGAAACGGCAACAATGTCATCAATTCAACTATGACGATATATACAATTCGTAGGTAAGATTCCATACAATTGCAACAAACATCTCATCATCAAGTCACCACATCATAATCAAATAAGACTCGAATGCAATTCACATGTGACTCGACTTATGCAAATGCATGTGGTACCATTTGGAGTAAAACTCCCACGTCTCAAAATTTGCCATTGGGCACACCGTCGCTAATTGCCATTAAGGCCACCGTCACTTTTTACCATTATGGCCACCGTCTCTTTATGCAATGGATGTGACTCACTAAATGCAACATCCATACAAACACGACATTCACAAATACATCACGAATACCGACTAAACATCATTACTTTTATAGTAATTCACCTCTTCCCAATCACGTCGCTACGTTGTATCATCATACAACAACACACCACTTCACCACACAAATCATAACATTACACAAATACATTTAAAGAAGGATTAAAAGATTTATAAGCATTCCTAAATCACATTCATCAGAGAGGTCTCAATTATAGCTTCGCATAGGTTCAAACGGCACTTAAAAAGGAGTTACGGTTCAAAAGTTACATCATTTCAAAGTTTAGGAAAAATTCTGCAAAACAGGGTTCGCGGCGCGAACTGAGCGAATCTAAAAATCCCTAACTTTCTGCCAAGCAGTTCGCGGAGCCAACAAGGGGTCGCGGCGCGAACTGAGCAGATCCAGTTTTTCCCAAGTTTCTGCCAAGTGGTTCGCGGCGCCAACAGAGGTTCGCGGCGCGAACTGGCGATTTCAGAAACCCCCAAAACACAGAAAACAGCATACGAAACCCATTCAAAAACCCCTAAACTCAACCCAATCAAGTTGGAAAACACCAAGCATCACGAATATCAATAGAATACATGTTATAGACACAATTATAACACCTATTATGGGTCTTCTAACATCATAACATCTTCAATCATGCTTAGATTCACAATTTCATAGAAGTCAATTATAAACTCTAACAATCTCTATTCAATTTCTACACAATCATGGATAACAACATATAATCAAAACCCCACCCAAAACATCATCATACATCCCTTTAGCATGAAAGAATCCCACCCTTACCTTAGGTTTTGGATTGAAGCCAACTCTATCTTCAACCTTGAGATTCTCCTCTTTCTCTTCACTCTACTCTCTTCTTCTCTCACCAAAAACCCCAAAATGAACTTCTAATTTCTATTTCCTCTAAAACCCTTGTTTTAGTTAAACCCTTACTATCTTAAATTACTAATGGGCTCTAACTAACACCCCTCACTTACTAATACCAACTTAGGCCCAATTATCAACCACACTTACTATCTTATATTATATACCAATAATTCCCAAATAAAACAACATAAAATCAATCAAGCATATAATTAACACATAGATCACAATTAATTCACATAAATAAGGAATTAAAGAAAAACGGTCGTTACAAAGGTGATGAATATATGGATAGTCGACTGGAAGATATGATCCATTATAACTTTCTCGCGTGTGTTACTGATGAGCTGCTGCTATTGACAGGAAGTTTTTTGTTCCTTAACAGGTGCGAAGAAGAGTTGAATTGGCATGTGTGCAAAGATGTCAGACACAATGTCATGACATCATATTTCCTGGTTGGGAAAGTGCATCTCTCAACTACTGTGTGTAGATTCCACTAGCTGTTTATTTTTCGGCTGCACCTCAAATTGTGGGATTTCTGTTGTGTATTCTCTACACAGCTAAGAATGACCTTTATGTTTGATTTATTTTCAGACATTAGGTTGTTAAGTTGTTTTATCTAAAATAAGCCAAACGGGGAGATTGTTAATCATCTACGTTATGATTGGCATTATGTTTGGCAAAACTAACTTATGGGAACATGTTGAACAGGATGTTCTATTCACTTCAACTAAATAAGACACTACGCCGTACAAGGGCTTTCACAGCGCTTTTTTTGGCCTTTAACAGCGCTTTAAAGCGCTGCCAAAGCCAGCGCTGGCGTAGGCTACGAAAGCGCTTTTAAAAGCGCTCTGGTAGACCCCCCCTTTAAGAGCGCTTTCCTGGAAAAAGCGCTCTGGTAGGACCCCCTATAAGAGCGCTTTCCTGGAAAAAGCGCTCTGGTAGACCCCCCTTTAAGAGCGCTTCTTAGTAAAAGCGCTGGCAAAGACCAGTAAAAAAGCAAAAAAAATTAAAAAATTACGCAGCATACAAAAGCGCTTTTGGAAAAGCGCTCTGGTAGGCCCCCCTATGAGAGCGCTTTTTCCAGACAAAGCGCTCTCATAGGGGGGCCTACCAGAGCGCTTTTCCCAAAGCGCTTTTGTATGCTGCGTAATTTTTTAGTTTTTTTTGCTTTTTTACTGGTCTTTGCCAGCGCTTTTACTAAGAAGCGCTCTAGTATGTGGACCTTTAAGAGCGCTTTTTAGAAGCGCTGTAGTTGCTAAATGAGGTATTTTTATGTGCAGCCTATAATTTAATCCTCCCAGTCGACCTGTAATGTTTTCGACCTGTAATATTTTCGACCTGTAATATATTTTCGACCTGTAATATATTTTCGACTATATTATTTCAGCCATCAGTAAGACAATATATATACTAATATATACCATTATAATATCCAAAATTATATATATACATCATTACAAAATTATATATATACATCATTACAAAATCAACAATATTATAGTTCAAATCTGCATGAAAAATAGCTTAATATAAAATTGACACAATTCCTCTTTGATTTCTTCTAACTTTAGCTTCGAGTACCCAGCAGCACGGAATTCGTCAAGGTACTATAAAACAAAAACATAATATGAATAATATATTTAGGTAAATGTAATAAATTATATGAAATTATCTTAAGTTATAACTTTATACCGTGGGAGGAATCTCTAATTGATTCGCCTGAATGATTTCTTTCATAAACCTCAATACAAAGTATCCGCAGTCTGAACTGTTACGCTGTAGCGGACACTACATAGAAAAACAAATAAGATTCTATATAAGTTGTCTTGTTTTACCAAGTAGCATAAATATTATAAGCAAATTTGTGAAAAGTAATGTACCTGCACTTCGATCCAGGTGATGTTGTTTGATTTAGTCCGGGATACCTGTGCGTCCCGTTGACTACGGAATACTTGTATTGATCTAATTAACAAATATATAAAAGCATATGTTTAGATCAATCCCACAAATAAGTAAATATATAAATATACACGAATATATATTTAGAACGATCCCACTTACAAATCAACGATTTCCTTCATGGCCGGATAATTGGTCCATTCACCCTTTACCGAATTCAGATAATACACGACTTCCCTTATCGGGTTGATAGCAAGCAGCAACCAGTGTGCTCTATAAATTAAAACAATAGGTTATATGAAAATATTGCTATACACTAAAGAAACAGAGATTAGATGAATAAAGAATGAGAAACTAACCCTACTGGTCGGGTATTATACGCCCAAAGATGCAGACATTCTGTATTGCCGGTGGACATGAATCTATCGACTAAGCGCTGTCTAACAGATTCCGGATCCGAAACAATTTCCATTCCGCTGCAATGGGCGGAAGACACGAACCGGAATCTGTTAGACAATGCAGTCCCGCGCAACACTCTGTCATACAACAACCTTAAATAAAAACATAATAAACATTAGATTCTTTTCATTGAAAAGTGTAAATAAATTATATTGTGGGACTAATTAAATAATATATCGGATGAGTGAATATTACCGGATGTATGATTGCATATTACTGACGCCTAGTTGATCCTGGTTAAAAATCTCTTGCAAGTCTTCAATTGTAATATGTGACTTGAACTCAATACCGAAGACACTTTCATCCATATCGATTTCCCGTAAAGCACCATCCTTCATATCGGACATATCAACCATTGTTGCGAGTGTCGCCCGGTATCGAGGCACAAAAGCACCGCCTTTTCTTGCCGCTTGCTTCGGAGGACCACTGGGTGGTACGCTACGAACCTGCTGCGTCACTTGTTGTGACTCCCGAGCGGATGCCTAAAAATCATATAAGTTAGGTAAAATATAAAATCATGCATATTTTGATTCAGATTATATATTAACACTTTAAATGTACCTCTTTTAGCGATGCAACAGACTCCTCCTCCTGTAAAATCCCTTTACCCTTAATTGCGGGTTTTATAGGAGCAGTCTAAAAATAAAATGTAAAACATAATTAATAAACGGTTTAGAATTGACATTCGAAAACTAAATGATTCATAATCGTTTTCAATTTACCTCATCACTAATGGTAATGAGCTCCGAGGGCCATGCAACAAACGATCCTATTGCATCTCGCAGCAATGTCGTCTCTGAGACCATGTCAGGTACCGGTAGAATCGCATCACGATCTAATACAACATCCACCGATACTTTCAGGTGTCCATCCGGGAGCGGTCTGTGGTGAAGTAAATCTCCCGAAGTGTTGTGCACTTTTCCCTTGCCAACTAGTCGATAATTCGGTTCCGATAAGTATAGTTGGCAAGATGAAATGCCCTAAACCAAAAGTAAATATAAAGTCATTATCATTAATAAAATAGAACAGTTTGTAAGGAAAAAAACTTATAATTACCTCGGGAAATTTCTTTTGATAGTTGATACTAGCCTTATCACTAGTTTCTCTCACCGATGAAGTGTTGCACTTTTCTCTCATATACATATCTTTATCTCTTTGCAATTCAGAGACCTGTGCTTGCAATTCCTGCAACTTTTGCAACACTTCTTCATTGGTAAGATTTGATCTTCTCCTAGAACTCTTATAAAAAGAGGTTGGAGTCACACCATGACCCTTACCCCTCACCCGACCGGGATACTCGGGAGCATCTAGTACTCTACTAAGTACGCTCTCCTCACCGGTGGATGCCGATTGCGACAAGGTCTCCTGTAATTCATTTACATTTAAATAATTATTAGTGGAGATAAAAAGTCATTTATATATTAAAAAACATTTGATTTAATTAAAGACACAGTATTATACTTACACATTCAGTATAAACTCTCTGAACATCGGGATCGACAGCGTGATTCTTGCCCACACGAGCTTCCTTCCACAACACATGTACAGGAAGTGAAGCTTCCTCACTTTTAGTCTCCTCCAACTATGCATTGACACAAACGATAAAATCGTCAATTAAAACATGCACATGTAGACAATTAATTAAATCGAATTTCTATTTACTTACAATTTTATCCTCTAAGCGTGCATATCCCAAACGCCCTTTTTTGTATGGATACGCGGGTTTGGATGCTCTCTCCCTATTCGTGGCACTCTTTTTCTGAAAAGCTTCATCTCTTTGCTTTACAAACTCAGCCCAATCTGCTTCATCAATGAAGGTCGCATACTTTGTTGGCCGTCCCGGTGCATCTTCAAGAAATTTTCCATCTTTATCCTTAAGATAGGTGTTTGTCAAAAAACTTTTCCACCCTCTATATCTCTTGCCGGCCAAACTAAGTATGTAGCTTTTACGTTCATCTGGTATCTCAAAAGTCCTCTGCAAAAAAACGTACGCATAGTGTGTTAGTATAAATAATTTAAACAATTTATCGTCAAGATAATAACAACAATTAACCATATATGATATATACCTGAAGCTCTTCCCAAATCGCTTGTTTTTTCTCCTCCAATTCTAAATTTTTCGTCTTCGATTTCCAGGTAGCTATGGAGACTGGAATATGCATACGGACAAGTGTACCAATATAACTTGTCAACTTTGCAGAATTAGGACCAATTGGTTGTTTATCAGAATTCCATTCCAATCGGTATACTAATCCTTGGTCTCTATGTCGTATGATTCCCCTCATAATAGTGATGCCTCGTGCAACCTCTTTTGCTTCAGTATCAGGTGGAGCATTTGTATCCGAAGCAACTCTTTCTTGTGAGTTTTCTTGTAAGTTTTCAGGTGGGTTTTCAGGTGGAGCATCTCTATCTGAAGCCATTGAACCTGTATCAAACAAACTAAAGCACATTAGTACACTATTAATAAGCTAACAATCTATACAAGTCAAATGGAAGTCAAACCATGCATGTACAAGTAAATCGGAAACGAAATCGGTACAAATCAAAATAAGCGTAAAAAAAGAAAGTTATCGGAATTGAACGAAATTTACATGGCTATGGTAAAACGTCGCCACGGACTCAAAAACAAAGTCGGTTTTCCGAAATTCAGACCCTAAGCCCGACTTTTGATTACGGGCAGAAGCAAAACCGATAAAAAAATAGTCCCGAAATGTAAAGATAAGTGCATGAGCAGCTCCGGAATCGTCAAAATAGTATAGTTACATGTAAAGAAGTCAACAAGCGGATACATGGTTCAAAAGTTATGTACAAAACGAGAATATGCACCAAATTGAATAAAACAAATTAGTCGGACTATGTATACTATTACCTTTATCACTAACGTCTCTTTCTTTTCTTGGTAGGTTTGTGTACTACGCGTCTCTTAACAATGCGGACGGTTGGATTGATCCAAATACCCTCATTATGATCATTTCTAATACAAGATTCATTCTCATTTTGATCGTTTCTTGTACAAGATTCAATGCCAACACCAATATCACCTTGATCTTCAATTTTTTCATCAACTATTTTGTTAGATAAAAGCACTATAGACCATTTCGTACTTGTCGGATCATTGACATAGAACACTTGTTTAGCTTGAGAGGCTAGAATGAAAGGCTCATCTTTGTACCCTACCCTATTGAGATCCACTTGCAAAAATCCTGACTTATCCATTCGTACGCCACTATTATTTTCAACCCACTTGCAACCAAATACAGGAATCTGAAACTTCGCGTAATCAAACACCAAAATGCGCTCGATAACCCCAAAATATGACAAATTTGCAAATTTCGGATTTAAGTCATTCGCACTTGATATGTGCATAGCTTCAGCTACCAAGGTAACACCACTATTTTGCATAGTACTTTTATCATCCTGTTCTTTGGTATAAAATGTGTATCCATTAATTGCGTATGCGCTATAAGAAAGTACAATTACAGATGGACCATAGGCTAAACATCTCAACCTTTCTGTTACTGAAGCAGGATCTGAACGATACTTTGAATAAATATGATCTCTAAACCACGGTATGAAACTTCGATTGTGCTCTCGTACTATCCAGTTCTCATTTCTATTTGGATTTAAATCTCGGAGAACAACTTTGTGCATTTCAACAAACGGCTCAACCTCAATCTCATTGTGCAGAACATACAAGTGCACTTGATCCCGTTCGACCATTGATACTGTCACAACTTTATTTCCAATTAGCCTTTTTCCTTCTTTTTTTTCGACAATATGAGATTTGGGGAGTCCAATTGATTGAACATTTGACAGATATTCAGTACAAAACTCAACCGCTTCTTCAGCAACGTATCGCTCGGCAATACAACCCTCCGGTCGACTTCTGTTTTTCACGTACCCTTTTAATATTTTCATATAACGTTCAGCAGGGTACATCCATCTCATATAAGCTGGTCCGCACAGTTGTGTCTCTTTCACAAGATGAACGACTAGATGAACCATTATGTCAAAAAACGAGGGAGGAAAATACATTTCAAGATCACATAAAGTAACAACTATCTCATTTTGCAATGTTGGTAAGATCGCGGGATCGACCACCTTACTGCAAATAGACCTGAAGAAGAAACACAGCTTAGTTATTGCGCTTCTTACTTTTTCTGGCAGAATAGAACGTATACCTATTGGTAAAAAATGTTCCATTATAACATGGCAATCATGCGTCTTCAAACTCTTTAACTTGAGGTCTTTCATGGACACAAGTCTTCTAATATCTGAAGAGTAGCCTTCTGGAACTTTTACTTCACTGAGGAACTTACACAATGTTTTCTTCTCCTTTCTAGATAGAGTGTAAACAGCAGGTGGCAGATATGTTCGTCTTCCTTTCGTCACGGGCCCCAATTCAGTTCTCATCCCCATGTTTACCATGTCATTCCTTATGTTAACGCCATCCTTAGACTTTCCTTGTATATTGAGTAGCGTACCTATAACGCTGTCAAATACATTTTTTTCAATATGCATAACATCCAGGAAATGTCTTACGTACAACGACTTCCAATATGGAAGTTCAAAGAAAATTGACTTCTTCTTCCACCCACCCTTGACAATTGAATGTGCAAAAGGCTTGCCAAACTGAGTGCTCACATCTTTCACCTTTTCAAAAATTTGATCACCTGACAAAAAAGGCGGGGCTGTACGATGTTCGGCCTCTCCATTGAATGCTTTTCTCCACCCACGGTAGTGATGATTAGAATTTAAGAATCTACGATGGCCGAGAAAGACATTCTTCTGACAAAGCGCCAATCGTGTCGTATCGGTTTCATCTTCACAAACAGGACACGCCTTTTGACCCTTGTTGCTGTACCCGGATAGATTTCCGTATGCTGGAAAATCATTAATTGTTCCAAACAACATCGCCCTCAAGTTGAAACTTTCTTTCCTATACCCATCGTAAACCTCCACACCTCTCTCCCACAAAAACTTTAAATCTTCGATTAAGGGTGCCAAGTATACGTCTATGTCATTCCCTGGTTGTTTAGGCCCAGAAATTAGCATAGATAACATCATGTACTTACGCTTCATACATAGCCACGGAGGTAAGTTATAAATCATAAGAATCACAGGCCATGTGCTATGCGAGATACTTTGAATACCATGCGGGTTCATTCCATCAGTAGACAATGACAACCGAAGGTTTCTTGCTTCTTTTCCAAATTCAGGATATTCAGTATCAACTTTACTCCATTGTGGTGAGTCTGCCGGATGTCGCAACTTTCCATCAATAATTCTTTCATCTGCATGCCAAGTCAAGTGTCTTGAATCGGTCTCACTACGATACATGCGTCTAAATCTCGGAATTATAGGAAAATACCATAGACTTTAGCAGGAGACAACTTTTTCTTATATCGAGGGGCACCACATTTAGGACACTCATTCAACGCTGCATACTCGTTTCGAAACAAAACGCAATCGTTTGGACATGCGTGTATCTTATCATAGCTCATTCCAATAGAAGACAACATCTTTTTGGCTTCATACGTTCGATTGGGAAGAACATTATCCTCTGGTAGCATATCTTTCATAAGGGCTAATAACTCTGTGAAACTTTTATCCGACCATCCATTGTCCGCCTTTAAGTTGTACAACTTTAACACCGCAGACAATCTTGTGAATTTTGAACAACCATCATACAACGGTTTCTCTGCATCGCTTACCAACCTCTCAAACATTTTGGGACAATCCGCTAGATCTTCTTCCAGCGCTTCTGCAATCTCTTCGACACGATCACAATCGTATGTGTCTGTGCAATCGTCGTTTGAAGCATACTTCCTATTACACCTCGACCCAGCATTCCCGGTACTTTTCTCACCATGCATTGTCCAACATGTATAACTTCTATCAATTCCAAACCGTAGTAAATGAGATCCCAACTGATTCCCGTCAACCTTACCCCCGGCATAACAGCAACCCAAGCAAGGACACGGCATTCGAAGCGGGTCTTTGGAGTTCGCAACCGCAAACTCAACAAATTCCCATACCCCTTTCTCGTACTCTTTCGACAATCGGTTTGAATTCATCCATGTCTTATCCATGTCTTAATTAAGCTAAACAACAACGGTCAAACTTCCACTCTTCACAAGTAACCCCTATGGCGAATTCAATTCACAAAGTTAGTAAGTACCTCCTATATTAACTCTCTAAACACATAAAACTAATGTGTTTCTGTCAAAACGCAAAGTATAAACGGAATGAATCCGAAGCAATAAAACGTAACATATATAATCACACAATTTCAGACAAATTCATCATAATACCAGTAATTTGAGAAAGAAATTTACCTCAGATGTTACCGAACTCAAGAAAACGCCAAACGTCGAACTAGGCTGGGAAACGATCAAACTTTCACTATACACAAGTTACCCCTATAGCAAATTCACAAAGTTAGTAACCACCAAGACAAAATCGATTGAACAAAGGAAATCAACAATAGTTTGATCTGTGTACATACTCCTAAATATGTAGTACCAGAGTCAATGATACGAGCTCCAAAGAGATCCAAAGTTATCAATCCAGTCAGACCTATACAAGAAATTCAATTCAATGTATGATTATAATAAGAATGGGTGAATAGCTCATGATGCAGTTAATTAAATACACCACTACTAACACTACTAACACAAGACACACGATGCAGTTAATTAAATACACCACTACTAACACGAAGCTATAAAACTTTTTGCTCAAAAGCAAACCTTATGAATCATCCTTGTCTATATACATTAACTCACTCTTGTTTCATTCTTTACCTTCTCTCTTCCTCATTAATTCAACTCTCATAAGGTATATATTATTACTATTATTATATATTATTTATTATTTAATTTCTCTATGTGCTGTCATTCTCATACTTTACAGTACTTGGCATCCTTGAACAAGCCAATTTATTGTACAATATATACCATCACTCTCAATCTCATACACACACAACATATATATCATAGAGTTATTATATATAAATAAAAGTATATAATATATATTTTATCAAATTCCAAAATCTATATAGCTATGTATGTACTAGCTAGGGTTATTGTTGTTGTTATTATATATAAATAAAAGTATATAATATATAATATATATTATATATTATATAGTTTATATATATGCATAATACTGTTTGGTGCAGTATTGTCCATCTCAAACTTCCAGATATGTATTCATCAAATAGTTCCCTCAATGGAAATAACCTAACATTTTCCTCTAATTCAAGAAATACTCAAGTAAAAAACTCTTGTAGCTGCTGCCATCAGATGGGATTTTCATAAAATTTCTTTCATTGTTAATAATAATAAATATGATAGTTATATCACTCAAAGCCCTTGCGCAGTTTCCCAACATCATTTGGACTTAACAAGCAAAATGTTTGCTTGACAAAATTCATACTTATCAACTGATCAAATGCAAAGTATAAGACTCACTACAGATCAAAGACGCTGAAGAATTTAAATCTTAACAAGCTCTTAAATTCATTTCTACAAAGAAACTTATATTGTACAAGCTTGACCCAAAAGAAACAGTTAGAAACTGCGCTATTTCTTAGAAACTTCGTAGTAACTACCTTTTCACTAAATTAAGAAATATTGTAGGATAACTTCATGTGAATTCTAATGAATGAAAAACTGTCTGTAATGTGAGTTTTATGGCATATGGAGGGAATGGTATGATTTTAGTGCTGGTCTCTGTTTCATGAGATGTTTCATTTTTAATTATGTTCATACTGATACTATTATATATTCATTTTTATATCATTTAATTTATATTCAGTTTTATGCCCAAATATATGATGGGCATCGGTTATGCCACTAGCTAGTTATATAACTTTACACGTATGTATATACCGACATGCCTCAAAATCCACTACATATATCATCATTGGTAGAGAAATATTGCACCTCCTCCACTATCTTATACAACAGTCAAGAAACTTTACTCACAATTTCAATTCTACTAAGATAACAAGAGACTCACAATTTCAATTGTACTAAGATAAGAAGAGGCTAAGGACATAAATGGAGACCACAAATTAAGAATAAGAGCCTCTCTATGGAACAGAACTCAAAAGATAAGAAGAGGTTAAATTTATATTTTGTGAAAACCATACAAGCAGACCCCAAACAATCCAACAGCCACCATTTCACAGTTCAACAGAACTCAAAACCCTATCACTTAGAAGTTTCTGGAACAAACCCTATCACCTAAAATCACACGTTTCTGGAACTAGGCAATTGCTAACAGAAATATTATGTATATATATATATATATATATATATCAAAGGCCTTAAGAAAAGAGCATTCCATCAAATTCAGAATCACAAGGATACATTGATACATCTAGGGTTTTGTTAAAAGCTATGAGAAGTGTGATACCTGGGTGGCGCAAAGCAAGTTGCTACCAGAGGAGAAGAGACGGAGACGAAACGATGGTGGTGGACGGAGGAGAAGAAGTTCGCGCGATGGTGGTGGACGGAGGACCGATAAGGTTGACGGAGGACCGATAAGGTTGACGGAGGACCGACGACGGTGAGGGGTGGGGTTTCTGGTTCGCGTGCAGAGAGAAAAAGAAAGAGAGAAAGTGAGAAACAGTAGAAGCGTGTTTTTGGTTTTAATTTTAGTAATAAGGCTACTAAAGCGCTTCTGGAAAGCGCTCTCATAGCCTGGGCTATACCAGCGCTTTTGACAAAAAGCGCTCTCATTAAACACCCCTACCAGAGCGCTTTTGAAAAGCGCTTTCGTTCCCCCCACGTTCCCCCCACCTACCAGAGCGCTTTTGTAAAGCGCTTTCGTACCCCCCCTACCAGAGCGCTTTTGAAAAGCGCTCTCATAACCCCCCCTACCAGAGCGCTTCTTAAAAGCGCTTTCATACCCCCCCACTATTAGAGCGCTTTTTTAGCGTGTTTTTTAATTTTGTCTTTAGCGAAGCCTATGCCAGCGCTTTTCCTAAAAGCGCTTTCGTAGGGGTGCTGCTAAAAGCCAAATTTGGCGTAGTGAGACATGTCGAGAAAGATGTCCTATGCAGGATCCATTCGACCACGCGTCTTTTAAAGTTAGAGTTGGATCTGTTGAAGTTTGTTTAATGTATAGGTGCAAAATATTTTGGAATATTATGCAATCCTATGTGACGCTTGATTTGGGGGATAAGAGATTGTCTCTGTTTTCAAGATATTTGATTAGTTTTTAAATATGGAGAATATTTAGGAATCTAATTATTTGAGCCCTATCTTCATGAAGAAGATTTTGGAAGATTTTTTGGAGTGCCCTGCGGCGATTTGAAGCCCAAATCCAGTCCAGGAGATTGTTTTAAATAGCAAGCATCAAACCTAGTATTGTGTGGAACTTGCATTGTAGTTTGTGTTAGGGTTTATGTAGTCTTGTCTATTGTAAGCCTCTCTAATATCAACTTGATAGAAGAGTTTGGTGTTTTTGTTGAGTTGTAAGTTCTGTGTTCATTCATAAGCTTTTAAGCATTGAGTGAGTGTGTTTTGGGAGTGTGTCTTCTAATATTTTATAATTGATACTATCATAGTGGACTTATCTATGGCTTGGTAGCTCCCAGAGTAGGTATTGTTGATATCGAATTTGATGAACAATTACTTGTGTTCTTTAAAGTTTCTGCACTGCACTTTTATATACCTTGTCATTGTGTGTTGTTTAGAGATCATTGTCTCGACATCTCTTAGGACATCTGAGATCTAAACAAAAAAATTTCCAAAATGATCACTCTAGAGCATATACCCACTGAGAAACAACTGGCTGATATTTTCACCAAAGCCTTGGATGCTAATCAGTTTGAAAATCTTAGAGGTGGGTTGGAAATTTGCATTATGGAAGAGTTATAGCAATTACAGGTATGGAGAAGTGCAACTGCTACTGCATCTTTCCTCTATTTTCTAAGGCTTGAGAAGCCTAATCAAATTGGTATGGAAAAGGGATGAAATAGAAAGTCTCTGCAAGAAAACCACAAAGAATGCGGAAGGCTTTTTTACATGGGCAGGAGGTCGAAGACCACCTAAAGTTGTTCATATGTGTGTGTTTCCATCATATGTGTGTGTTTCCATCTATGTGTGGTGCATGTATGCAATATTTATGTGCTTCCATTTCTTTACATTTACTCTATTTTTTGTCAATATTTGGCTAAAAAGGGAGAGTAAAGTGTTAGTGTGTTTCTTTATTGATCTGATGTTACGACACATGTCCTGACAAGCTGTTTGGCATACATCTTGATTGTGCTACTGCTAAGGGAAGAGTAGCTTTTGTGGTTGCTCGCTTATTGCAACTATTTAGGGGGCATGATAGTCTGTCATGCTGGTTGATTGTGTTGCTGCTGAAACTGAAAACTGGAGACTGAAGAATGTGTGCACGCGTGGAGAGAGAGAGAGAGAGACAAGCATTGTTGACTGACCAATAAGATCGTTCCACGCCTGGCTAACCATTGTTCATCATCTTCCTCCTAGGTACCTGCGGATTCTGCTTCGAAATTCGTTGCGAACGTACCTACAGATTTTTCTTCGACTGAACATGCATATTCAAAACTGAATAAAAACGATCAAAAGAAACATGGTAAGAACTCATGTCACCTAAATGGAGTGTTGTCAGTCCAATGGTGCTATCCTTTTGCTCTAAAATTCCCTAAAAACAGAGATATGGAAGGAACACGAAACATGCCCTAACAATGGTGTTTCACCCTTCTTACGTCAAAGCTTTGAACCAAAGGTTCAAGTCTCATCTAAACATCATAAGGAACTCAAATATGCCATTAGATTTCATTAAAACATGATCAAATATTGAAAATGAAAAGCAGACATATATGCAAAACGAAACACATGCGTTCAAGGCTATATAAGTCGTGTCTCACGGTCCATGCTTACTATTTGACACCTGAAGGAGTGAATGGAATGAACATTTGACCTTGAAACTTTTTGAAAATATTTCCTTCTCGTGCCCTAGTTTTGATTCTTTTTTGTGAGAGTTTTGAAGCGTGTTTGGGAGGCTAGTGTTCATCCCCTTGATACTGAAAATATTGTGCTTATATAGAGAGTGAGATTAAGGTTGAGAATAAGCTTGGATATGGAATCATTGGTGAGAGAAAAATTGAGAAAATATTTGATTGAAGCTTGCATCAAATCTTTCTATTTTGGTTCAATATCCCTTCCATATTTCTTTCACGTGTTTGAATTATATATTTGGACATATTGGGTGATTGAAGTAAATTGGAAAATCAATCTTTGATTTTAAACAAATTATTCCATATTTTATATGACTTATTAATATTTAATTGAATTAAAATCCAAATAAATAAAATAAATATTATAGAAATGAAATAATTGGTTCAAGAGTCTTCAAATAGCCCACAAATTCGTCTGAAACCCATCTCCTAGGCCCATTGATGCAAAAATTCATTTTTGCTCACATTGACTTTTGTGCATTTCTTCAAAATTGCCTAACTTTACCAAATCATAAATCTCTTAATTTTGATCATATGAAGGTGTTCTAATAATTTTTGGAAAGCCCCAGATGTCCTCTACAAGCCACTTTAGAACATAATTTGCATTTGAGGATTTTATCTTGAAGATATAGCCCCTAACAAAAAACAGGTTTTTGTGGATTTTCAAAAGGACCTATAATGTATTAGCTCATATCTCTCAAATGATGCCTTTCTTGGTCTTGGACCCAACATTAAACTTGTAGAGAATTGAATTTCCTTAAGAATGAGATTTGGTTGGGGAATTAATGATGAACCATGTGAGAGTTATGATCAGTCAAATTTCAGTTGACCCTAATTTAGAAACTATGAGTTTTGTTGATTTCAGAACTTTTCTTGATGAATCATGATAAACTCTTGATCAAATTATGAATGTAACTTCAAAATGTTGATGTTGATAAAAAATCAGGAGTTTTGACTATAAGTTGACCACAGTTGACTTTTAGGTCAAACTAATCGACTGTTGATCATTTGAGCCATCCATTGGGCAATCAAGGCTTGAAGCTTGGTATAAGAATATTTTGAATCATAGGAGAAACCATGAAGTCCATTTGAGATCTCAGAAGTTCCATATCCCTGATGAAAGGCAAAACCCTAATTCAAAGGTCCTTGTTTAGGAGGTAGATAAGTGTGCCCAATTCTTGTGTAGTTTTGAGCAGTTGAAGAAGTGTTGAAATATAATGGGAAAATTTTGGGGTATGACAATCACCATCCACTAGTCTCAAAATGTTTACAATAGGCTCAAATACTTTCAATATGTCATTGGCCTTAGCCCAAAAGTCCCTACTCATAACAATTTTTCTTGCTTCATATATTATAAATTTGCTTACAGCCCCTCCAAGCCTTTTCCTCCATGTCTTAAAAAACCCTTTACCAGCTCTTGGTTGCTTCATGCTTTTGCTCCTAACAAGATCAATATTAGTAGATCTCAAAGAAAAAGATATATCTTCTGGACTTTCAGCCCCACTAACACTGACACGAGAGCTTCTGCCATATTTGTACATTTTCAGAACCTGTTGTTTCTCGTTTGAACTGTTTCATATTTTCCCATTCTTGATGTGATCTAAGGCTTTGTTGTGTTGCATATCTCAATTGATCATCAATAAGAGTATCCACATCTTCATCTTCATCTTCAAAATCTCCTCTTAAACGTTCTTCAAATTCTTTTTTTCTTCTTTTAGAATCATTTTTCTTTGCTTTTGAATCAAGTAGAAGTTTCATCATATTTTCTCGACCCATAGTTGTTACTCTAGCACAACCTGCAACTTGTCCTTTCATATGTGCTATATGTTGCTTCAATCTTGTAATGCCACCTTTTAATACCACATTACAAAATTTGCAACGAACATTGTTGCGACTTCCGAGTTCTGGCGTTCCAAAATACCACCCAATATCATTACTTGGAGCACCATCCAAAGTTTTTGTAGGGAATTCTTCTCTTGGCGGCATTGTGTATATTTAATAACACCTATTAATTTAATATAAAAAATAATTAGAGATAAATATAAAATTTAAATAAAATCCGCATTTTATTAAAAACTAATTAATTAACTAACATAAGACAATTGTTTGTCAAAAATATAAAATAGTTATTTATATAAAAAATTTAAGTGCTAGATGACTAAAATTTAACTTAAAAAATATTTTATCATTAACTAAATATAAAAAAAAGAAGTAAATTATTTAAAGATTAACAAACATAACAAAAATTGTTTGTCCAAATTATAAAATAGTTTTTTTTTAATAAAAAATCTATGTGTTAGATAACTAAAATTTAACAATTTAAAAAAAAAATATTTTTAACATTAATATAATTAACTAAATGTAAAAAAAAAATAAATAAATAAACCATTTAAAAGTTAAAATTATCTTAACATCACAAGATTTTTATTTTTTTTACTTATTTTCTACACACACCATAATTTTAACCTAAAATTAATTTTCCTCTATAAATTCCCTCCTAAATTTTAGCCAAAATTTAAATAAATTAATTAAAAATAAACTATGACACTTTTTCATATATTGGTGGCTTTGGCAAAAAAAACCATGTACGCGGCTTATCATGCTCCTCGCATTTTCAAGTTGGAAATAAATGATAACAAGGGGCCCAAACAACATAAAGAAATTAAAATTATATTTTCTATCTTCTTCTTTCTTCTCCTTCCTACGCTAAACAACAATAACACACCCACATTTTATTTATTCTTTCCCTAATCTTTCCAATAAACAACAACAACAATGACCAATTTTTTTTCTTAAATTCAAAATAAAAAATCAAACACATAGTGAAGCAAAGAGAAAGTATTAAAATATATAAGTGAAATGAGAGAGAAACTTACAATGAAGTTGGAGAAAAAAAAGGGAGAAACTTGCTTCAAGTTGAATTCAAAAACACAATGAAACAAAGAGAAAATGATGAAATTTTGAACTGATATAATATTGATTGGAGTTATGAAGTGGTGAATGAAAATTATTGAGGAAATGAAGTTAAATACAAATGCTTCATTCATTTTGAATCTAAGAAAAGCGGAGAAATGACATAAAGGTATGTATCAGTATGAGATTCTTATTCTATTTTATGTCTAAGATTCTTCTGTAAGGTTAGATACTTTTTAGTTTGTACCTAAGATTCTTATTCTCTTACTTTGATTTTATGAAGAATAATTTTAACTGAATCAAGTGTATGTTGCGGTCTGTTGCGGTTGAAACACCGTTATAATGCATTATTTCCCGTTCTGTTGCGGTGGTGGTGCGGCTGTTGCGTGTGATTTCCGTTCACACCGCAATTGCCATCTATTGTCGATGCGTTGCTGCCCGCAACCGCAATATTGCATCCACAACATGTGTTGCGGTCTGCAATTTCAAACCAGCTCATCACCTTTTTAATAAAACCCAAGCTTCTCTGAAGTACTAATAGTGGAACATGACCACCAACGGATATTAAAAATCATACTATCCCAAATAACAACTACAAAATAGGATTCCGACAACCCTTTGGTGGAAACCGACAGAACATCCTACGCATCATCAAAGACCGTGACGGAGAAATTCTGAATAGGTTACGAAATCCAATGTTTTTTTATGGGCTCAACAGAATCCAAAGGAGTTGAAATTGGAAATATTGATGGTTTTCAGATGCAAGAGATAGAACATTAATACTCACATAATACAGTTTGCCCACTTGAATTTCAACCTACATAAAACAAAACCACATAATACGTACAATTTGCTCACTTAAATGTCAAACTACAGAAAACAAAACCATACCCACACAATACAATTTTCTCACATGAATTAAACCTATAGAAAAAAACCATACAAAATAATACCATCATAATCAAAATCCTAAACAATCACAATTCATAACTTTAAATTCAAAACACTACAAAACCTAAGCAACCAGGGAACAAAACAACATGTTATGTCGCCCCTTTAATAGGAGCGGCTGGAATGGAAACCGCACCTTCGACCTCAACAATAGATAAGCAACAAAAAATCCATGAAAATAACAAGTTTAAACCTGTTGATGTAGATCCAACAATGGCCACGTAATTGCTGCCTAATGAGGTGTGACAGTTACGTGAATACATCTGTGCAGCTGAGGGGAACTATGATATAGTTTTTACATTGAACCGACTCCCCCATCATTTGATTCATTCAGAGTTTTCAGAGAAGAGCTATTTGCGGTTTCAAACGCTTTTACATATGGAGGCATCAACTAGGTTTTTACATATGGAGGCATCAACTAGTAGAGAAAGAGAAAGAGAAAGGGGAAAAATGAATTAGAGAGAAAGATTAAAATTTTAAACAATTTTGAGAGAAAGATGAGAGGGTTAGTAATTAGGGGATCCGAGGAATTTGAGAGAAAAAACGATAATGAACGCGGGACAATGAAAAAGGTGTGGATTTCTCAATTCTATGAACTAAAAGGTGTTTTTTTAATAGGTTAGAACATGAAATAAACAAGCGTGTAGTTTTAATTGGGTGCGACAGGTGTTTTACCGTCGTGAAATAAGTTTTAGGGCGGTTAATTTTCCTGTCGTGACATAGCTTTTGATGAGAAACTCGCGTGATGAGAGGTTAAGGGAGGCGACAGTTGTTTTACTGTCGTAACAATAATATTAGGGCGGTTAATTTTACCGTCGTGACATGAATTTTAGGGATGGTTGGTGTCAACCGTCATAACCACTGTCTCTATATTCCAATTACGACAGTTATCAAGTAACTGTCGCAAATATTGTGTCGTAAAACAATGATTTTCTTGTAGTGTTTTAAGTAAAAATTGGTTTTTGAAGCCTGTAACTGATTTTTAAAGCCTTGTAGCTGGTTTTTAATGCATGATATTTATTTCAAACATGTTCTAAGTGTATTCTAAGATTCCTAATGCCAAAGTGCGCATACCGACTCAGGGATAACGATCAATGTACAAAATTGCTAGAGTTTTTCCTAAGTTTTGACATCATGCAAAACATTTATTGGGCAAGTGCACTCATATAAAGCTACTATGAGTAAGAGTAAAGACAATAAGGGTTAGAGAGATTGCACGAGGGAATTATCCAGGTTCGGCCGAACATTGGTCTATTCCTGTCCCTAAGAGGTCTTCTTGAGATTTGGACTTTAAACTTTTGAGTGTTTATAGGTTATGTCCACGAACCTTAATACAAGCTGATCTTGAGATTTTTACAAGTTTATCCCCAACCAAATATAGTTTTTATCCTAGGCTAAGCTAACGAATCTTCTTAGAGATTTTCAGGCTAATCTCAATAACCAAAAGCAAAACTTTTTCCGACAAAACTCTATAAACCACAACACAGATTTTAAAATTGGTTAATCTCATGAATCAAACCCAATCCTCTCAAGAGTATCACACTCTTAAGAGTTAATCAAACATTACAACCACTTACAAGATTTTTCCTCACGAGCAATGTTTCACTTACAAGAACTAAGGTAATATTAAGTGAAATAGACATTTTTCTAAAGAGAGGGGAAAGAATTTAGAGAAATAAATTTCAAAGAAAATGTAAAACGTTGAAAGTGGTGTGGAATGAAGTGGAGGCGAGCCTCTTTTATACAAGAGTTGGAAAATCATAAAACGGAAATAATTTGTGAATTAAATTAATGGGTCGATCAATTGACACAAAACTCCAATCGATTAACCAGTTCATTTTTAATACTAAATTAAAATACTTATATATTGTAAATGACCAAATTAAGAGCATATCATTTTGTTGGTTTACTAATCAAAACTTATTTACACTACATTATTGTGAGGCTGAAGAGTCATGTATGGCCTGGTAGAATACCAACCACAGAATATAGTTTAAAGCTTCCACTGTCACACGTTTTAGACCAAGAGTCAAAGAAATTACACCGTTTGAGACTCATTTTCGATAAAATCAATTCATGTATACAACCAATATATTTTGCCTCTAAAGTTACTTTCATTTGTTGGAAACTAATTAAGCAAACAAATTGAGATTCAGCCCTTATAATTAATCGATTAATCATAACTTAACTAAATTAGTATGTCCTAATAAAGCCACACAAGGATCGTTAATTTCATGCTTAATGTTGGATCTCAACCCCTCTACCACTGCCTTTCTTTTTGGAGGCCAAATATCCTCTGCCACAATTATTAATACTATGAAACCAAAGTGTGATCCCACATGAAAAATATCATTAAATATTGTAATATGCATTGGTTCTTTATATTATTCACATGCTGATTGTCAAAATTAGAAGCGTACTCACATGCTGTGTCACAAAATACAACATTTATATTGTCAATTAGTTATATCATTTTCATGTGCATAGCATTGAAAAAAAAGCTAAACTAAATTGACTCATAATGCTATGTGGGCCCAAGAATATATGCAACAAATGTGATACGTATATGTGAACATGTAATAACAAAAGCAAAAAAGGTTTAATTCTAATGGTAGATGCAATGTAAATGGAACAAAAAAGAATGGTATCCCATGCCTTCTCCCATGTTCCAAAGTTAGCTAAAAAGTGTCAAAGTTTGGCTATGGCATTCTTAAATTCTTTGTTTGTAAAGAATAAGGATCATGTCTTGCATATATAATAATGTTCTCAGCACGTTATATCAGCATGTAACACTCAAAAGAGAAAGTTGGTTGCATCATAAAGTCATCACTATAAATTTTCTTTATTTCTAGTTCGAATGATATTACTATTGCCAAACAAATTAAGTTGAGCCAATTGAAGAAGAATGGAATTAGAATAATCATCATAATTACGACGTAAAGTCGTGAGTTGGAAGTGAAAATAGAAAATAAAAACTGAAGTTGTGAACACTCAGTTGCATGCATAATATCCATTGATGTGTGCATGAAGAAAAGAGAGAAAAACTGAATGTAGAAGGAGAAGAATATTGCAAGTTTGTATTGATCAATCTCAAGAGTTTACATTGATTACATTGGTAGTTATATAGCTTTCTATATCTCAGCTAACTAACTAACTAACATGCATAACAAACTGTTTTAACCAACTAACTAACTCTTAGAGAGTTAGTTATTCATCACACGTGGCATTAGTCTTCACAGTCCCCCGCAAGCTGGAATGAATGTCAAGCATTCCAAGCTTGGACTTAAGGTGATTAAAAGGACCTGGATGAAGAGATTTGGTGAAGATGTCTGCAACCTGTTCGTGAGAGGTAACCGGCATTAAATGAATCGTACCATCGAGGACACGTTCTCGCACAACATGGCAATCTATCTCAATGTGTTTCGTTCTCTCGTGAAACACAGGATTGGCAGCAATATGCATAGCAGATTTGTTATCACAATAGAGGATAATGGGCAAGGCAGAAGGAAGATTAAAATCAGTGAGAAGAGAGAGTAGCCATATGCCTTCACAAGTCGCGTGAGCTAGAGCGCGATACTCAGCTTCAGATGAAGATCTAGAGATCACAACCTGCTTCTTGCTTTTCCAGCTAATGAGGGAATCCCCAAGAAAGAAACAAATGCCCGAGGTGGATCTGCGAGTATCGGGGCATGCCCCCCAGTCTGAATCAGAGAAGCCAGTGAGGCGAAGGGCAGAAGAAGACTTGAATAAGAGACCTTGGCCAGGGTTGAGCTTGAGATACTTAAGCACATGGATGCCAGCAAGCATATCCTTATCTGTAGGATTAGCAAGAAACTGAGAGAGCTTACTTACAGCATAAGCTATCTCAGGTCTAGTATGTGTGAGATACAATAATCTGCCAATGAGACGTCTGTATGTTGAAGGTTCAGAAATGGGAGTGCCAAAAGTCTGATGGAGCTGGATGTGAGGCTGCATAGGTGTGGTGCAAGGTTTTGCACCAAGGAGGCCAGCATCATTGATGAGATCAAGGGCATATTTTCTTTGACATATGAAAATTCCTTGAGCACTACGAGCAACTTCAAATCCAAGGAAATATTTAAGAATTCCTAGGTCTTTGATGCTAAATTTAGCATCTAATAATGCCTTGATATTAGTAATTTCTTTGGGGTCAGTGCCTCCAAGTACTAAATCATCAACATAAACTAGGATGACAGTGAAACCAGAAGTGGATTGTTTGGTGAACAATGAGTAATCTGCCTTGGACTGTAAGTAACCAGAGGCTAATAGGGTGTCAGACAATTTGGTGTTCCATTGGCGGCTAGCCTGCTTTAATCCATATAGAGATCTTTGCAGCTTGCAAACAAGACCAGGTTGAGGAAGTTCCATACCTGGAGGAGGCTTCATGTAGACTTCTTCAAGAAGATCTCCATGGAGAAAAGCTGTGTTGACATCCAGTTGATAGAGAGGCCAATTGGATGCTGCAGCAATTGCAAGGAGAACACGAATGGTAGTCATTTTGACCACAGGACTGCAAGTATCTGTATAGTCAAGACCTTCAGTTTGTGTGAAGCCTTTGGCAACTAGCCTAGCTTTGTATCTCTCAACAGTCCCATTTGCATGAAGTTTGACTTTAAACACCCATTTGCATCCAATTGATTTCTTCTGTGGAGGCAAAGGCACAAGCAGCCAATTGATCAGCTTCAATGGCCTTTTTCCAATTGACATCAAGCATAGCAGTCTCATAGGAATGTGGTTCATGAATGGAGGATAGATTTAGAACAAAATGTTTGTGGTCAGGAGACAAAAAACAATAATTGAGTACATCAGAAAGGGGATACTTACAGGATGATGTGGACTGAGCTGAATCAAGCTTGGGGATTGTATCAGATAATAAAGCACAATGGTAATCTTTAAGATATGAGGGTGGCTGAATATGTCTGGCAGATTTTCTGACAGGATTAGGAGGTGGATTAGGGTTAGGGGCTGAAGATGTGCTGACATTAGGAGTAACATTAGGAGCGGATGAGCTGGGATTAGGGGCTGAAGATGTGCTGACATTAGGAGTAACATTAGGAGCAGATGAACTGGTGGAGGGTATATGAGGAGAGGAGAGTGACTCAGTCATGAAAAAATGATCAAACATGTCATCTGAGGATGAAATTGACTGTTGTGTAGGAATGCTAGACTGAGAATGAGGTTTGTAGGGAAAAACCGTCTCAAAGAATGTGACATCCCTAGATAAGAAGAGTTCCTTGCATTGAAGGTCAAATAAGAGATGACCCTTGACACCTGGTTTATATCCTAAGTATATGCATTTCCTAGACCTGGTATCAAGTTTCTTTCTATTAGTTTTAAGTGTAGTTGCATAGCATAAAGAGCCAAATACTCTCAAATGGGACATGTCTGGAAGTGTATTATGAAGGACTTGGTAGGGTGACTTGTGTTTCAAGAAAAGGGTTGGCAATCTATTAATGATGTGAATGGAGTGACTTACAGCATGAGCCCAAAAAAATGTGTGGGAGATTGGCTTGAAATAAAAGGGCTCTAGAAATGCCAAGTATGTGTTGATGTTTCCTCTCAACAATGCCATTTTGTTGAGGGGTACCAACACATGATGTTTGATGTGTGATGCCATGGGACTGATAAAAATCAGAGAGTTTGAATTCATGACCATTGTCAGATCTAATGCATTTAACTTGGCAATTAAATTGTGTCTTAACCATGGCTATGAAAGATTGGACAAGTTTTGAAGTTTCAGATTTCTGTCTCATTAGAAAGATCCAAGTGAATCTACTCTTATCATCTACAATGGTAAGAAAATACCTAAAACCCATCATGGAGGGAGTGGCTAAAGGCCCCCATATGTCCATGTGTATCAAATCAAAAACAGCCTGTGATATATTAGTGTTATGAGAGAAGGGCAATCTCTTTTGTTTGGCATAAAAACACACATCACAAGGTAAATTAGAATTGATAGGTTTGATAAAAGGGAAAGTTTTATTGAGTTCCACCAGTTTAGAGAAAGAAGTATGACCAAGCCTTAGATGCCATAGGCTACAATTGGAAGAGCTATTTACAGGAATATGTACACTTGAATTAACAAAATGATTAGGTGGATTAGGGTACAAGGAAACAGATGGAGACTTGAGAAGATACAATCCACCATGCAGTTCAATTGTGCCAATCATCATCTTGGATGATAAATCCTGTATGACACAATTAACATCAGTAAACATAAGTTGGCAATTGAGGGTTTTGGTCAACTTGGGAACAGAGATAAGATTGAAAGAAAACTCAGGCATATATAAAACATCAGTGATGTAAAAAGAATCAGTAAATTTAATGGTGCCTGAAAACTTAGTGGTAACAAGACTACCATTAGGAAGTTTGATTGTGATGGGTTTGATTTGTTTAAGACACTGAAAATAATTTTGAGTGAAGCAAACATGATCAGTTGCCCCTGTGTCAAGGACAAAGGTTTCAGGGTGAAAAGAGTTTGGAATAGCACAAATGATACCTGAACTGGGATTGGTTTGGGAGGTGAGGTGATTAATGCTATGAGACTGTAAGTTTGATGCATCTTGGAGTAAAGCCAACAAAGCCTTGTGCTGCTCAGGAGTAAAAGCGTTATCTACTATCGTGGTAATAGAATCATTTGAAAAAAATAATTGTAAAAAAAAATTATCGAGTTTAGTCTCATACTTAGACGTTTTCTTTAAGATGTTTTAAAACACTATTATTATTTTTTTTATAAAATAAAGCACTATTTAGAATTATATAAGTATACTATCATAGAGTTTTAAGTATAAAATACTTCGTTAAACTTTATTGTTACGCTACCACACTTTAAGTACCATTTTAAAATTACATTCTTAATTATGATACGAGAATCACTCGTAGTTTCAAAGAGAATAATTTCACATAATAATTTTTTTTAGTTTTTAGAAATCTTGACATAAAGAAAAGAGTAAAGATATTATAAAAAGTCAAAGCATAAAAAAAAAAAGAGAACATTATAATGTGAATGAAGAGATTAGTAGAACACTCTTTATAAAAAAACCGACAATTCATATGGATATGAATAGACATTTAAATTTAAATAGAAAAACAAAGGTGAAACATGAAAGAAATGGTCAAACACATGTTTTACATACGCTAACATGTGTAAAGCGATGACGTGTCAAGGAGAGATAAATGTGTAACATAGAGGACGCGGTCAAGTGTGTGTTCCACACACATTAGAGAGTGCCAAACACACCCTTATGCGTGCGAAACGATGATGTGTCAACACTTTGATTTTTTTTCTTTATCATTTACTTATTTGATTAGAAAAATCTTTATTCTCTTTAGAACACACTCCAATAAAACTACCTCCTTATAGACATTTGTAAAATATGTAAGTTCTCTTAAGTGGAATTCAATAGATTCATTTTTAATTCACAACCACAATGACATACCTAAAAACACTCTTGTTATGGTAAGTTTCAACATTTTCTCAAAAGCAAACTTGCCATTAACTACCCATCTATTTTTGTACATAAATTTGAACCTAACCGTGATCTTTTTCCCTTTAGTTTTAAAAGAAGAAAAGGCATGAAATACCAAACTTCTAAAGCAAGGAAACACTAGCTAGTTCTTTTTGTTAAAGACACACTTTATGATGGTTTCCAAGTTACTACACGCTCTGCATATGGGACTAGATTTTTCGTGTGGTATGAGGGTCCAACTTTTTAACTTTTTATTATACGATTGAATAAATGGGCTAGAGAGTAGATTTAAGGATGGGGATAGGAAAACAGAGAGAACATTAGACATAAAAAGTTAGGGAAATAAAGGGGATTCCTTATTCTCTTTGAATAGGAAATAATCAAGCATCTCTTATAATTCTTCATGCAATAAAATCTCTGTAATGTCACCTAAATACAACTCGGGTTCATTGGCCCGATAACATAAGTCTAATGTTAGATAGTTCATTAGATCTTAAACGAAATTGTTGATATCATGTTAATAAATATGATTGAGTATACCTCATTCTACAAAATTGACTTGTAGAATAAATATTACCCATATTTATAAGTATAGATTCAAAATATATATTATACATTGTTCTCCGGTGTGAAAGGTGGAATTCATAATTTTTCTCACTTAAAATATCTTACTCTAGACCAAACTATTTCCTCTTTAATGTTACTCAAGTTGTAACAAAACATTATTCTCACATTGTTACATTAAAAAACGGTGAAAGGATTTCTTTTGCTTTGCTTTCGATTAAGGTTTTAAATTGCACCCTGCAACCGCAATTATGGCCACAATATTGCAGAAGTGGTAGCCTCCACAATATTACAATAATGATTTAAGATCATGCTTCTAACCTCATTTGAAACTACATCACACAATTTTATCAATGTATTTTCAAGTATTTTCATCAAATCTCAATATTTCATAACCTAAAAACTCAATTTACAATAGAAAACCTTAGCATGAAACCCCAAAACTCAATTTACATTAGAAAACCTTAGCATTAGATGCTTTTTAACATTGTCTTTCAAACACTTCTCAATAAAATTCATGCCGTAATAACCACAATACGCATCGCAGTAACTATAATACCCGCAATCGCAACACCCGCAGCCGCATCTACGACTGCAATTTAAAACCATGGTACGACCAATGATATTTACGAATACATATAAATATTTTCCTCCTTTGTTCATGACATTGACATAACAAGCCTTACATCAATAAAAACATACAAATTTTAACACTTACAATATATTATAATATGTAGCATTAGAGCCATAGATTTATTTCTTACACTAATATCTTCAAGTAGTATCACTGAAGAGAAAAGAATTGAAATTTATATTGAATTGAATTGAATTTTAAGAAAGAAAAAAAAAATCTAAGTTTCTTCAGCTAAAGTTCCACAAACGAATATCACTTTCTTCATACACATCATCAAACAAATACGATGAATATCCAAAATCAAAGAAAGAAGCACTCAACATCATCTGATCAACATATTTCGGAGACTCTAAACCTTCTAATCCATACCAATTACTTTCCATCATACCCTTCATTTCATCGTTAGCTTGATCAAAAGTCGACATAATTGAAACCTCATCAGAAGACGAAGAAGAAGAAGCCATTGATGATGATGAAGAGGGAGTGTTACTATTGACATTGACATTGAGATTGAGATTATTTGCAGCAGCTGCAGCAACTCGTTGGATTGATTTCGGAGACATATCTTGAGGAACAATGCAAAGTGAAGAAGAGTTTGTTGTTAAAGGGAAATTGAGATTCGAAGCTGAGGATGAACCTTTAAGGCATAAAAGTGCAGCATCGTAAGCTCTAGCAGCAGCTTCTGGAGTTGAATAAGAACCTAACCATATTCTTGTTTTTTGATTCGGTGCTCTAATCTCTGATACCCATGAACCCCAGCTTCTCATTCTCACTCCTTTATACTTCTTCTTCTTGCTATTATCCGAGATAACGATTGGTTTTGTTTTTGTTAATGGTTCTTGTTTGATTTTGTTGATATCTTGTGACTTAACCATAGTAGAGAGATTGAGGTTTGAAGTGTAAAATGAGATAAGATTGTTGTTGAGTGAAGAAGAAGTGTTTGAAGAATGAGATTTGAGATGAATGTGGAAAGAGAGAGAGAGAGAGAGAGAGTATTTATAGATAGTAGAGAGAGAAAGAGAGATGTGGAGGCTTGGTACTCAAGGTAGCAAATCTTGAGTGGTCAAGATAAGACAATGTTGCCAGATTGTTTTTTGTTTTTTATTTTAATTTAGTACACACAAGTTTTTTTTAAAACTTTCTTCTGAAGCTTCCTTTATACTATATTACTATGGGTAAAATTATATATATATATATATATATATATATATATATATATATATATATATATATATATATATATATATATATATATATATGGCATATCATATGAGAATCACATATTTATATGAGAATGTGAGAATGAATCTGAACCATTGGATTTTAAAATAAATGGTGGAGATTATGGGTGAATCTTTTTTTCTTTCTCCTACATCATTTATTTCAAAATGTAGGAGAGAGAAAAAAAAAATTCACCCATAATCTCCACCATTTATTTTAAAATTTAATGGTTCATATTCATTCTCACATTCTCATATAATAATTATTATTATGTGTATTTATCAAAAATTAGTTTATTTAATAAATAGTTCAAAGGTAGATTTAATTGAATGAACCAATTACACTTATGGTAAAGAAAATGGAAGACAAAAAAATTGAAAAACGTTTTTTCTAGAGACATTGGATTCTGAGGTTTATATGTGCATTTATGCAAACACAGCTGTTGGTTCTCTGTACTGATTGAATATATGCAAAACCGCGTCATGGGACCTTACTATATTATATATTTACGATTTAATTATTATTTATAATTAAATTAATATTTTTTGTGTCTTTTTTATTTAAATTTTAATGTGTTTTTATTTAAAATTTTAAAATTAAATATATACATCAATCTTTTAAATATTCTTTTTAGACAAATTATAATTTTATTATGTCTTGGATTATTAATGTGTTGTTAATGTGAAAAGAGAACTATAAAACAAGTAGTACTGTAAGCATGTAAGAAGCATTTTTCGTTACTTGTACCATAGGTTTTGAAAGGGTCGAAATTCTTCTCTCACATATCAATGTCTAGTTTTTTGTTTTCTATTTTAAATTTTTAATCAAAAAAACAGTCTTATAATTTATTTTCTAAAATTTCTGTATGTCCTTTCTTTTTTTTCCTTTCTTTTTTTTAATATAATTGTTGCATCAAGCCACAAGGTCACATGGATGATGGTGGAGTATGTGCTAAAAGAAAACGGTTTTACACGACAAATGAATCATTCCTAGGTTTGGGTCAAGTTTGATTCGCTGGTTCAAAGGTTTTCTAAGCTCTTTTTAATATTGTAAAATGTATAGATAATAATCTCAATGCATTCACGAGTTTTTTGTGAAAGAATATTCACCTAGTTACAATATAAAAACTTCTTTAACAAGTCAACAAAGTGAATTTTGTCAACTTTACAACAAAGATACAGTCAACAAAGGTTGTGTAATTTTCTGCTTGTAATGACATTCCAATGTGCAAAACATTCAAAATTTAAGAATTCAAGATAAGAGAGAATTTTTTTTGTTGAAAACATCTAAAATTTGTTTGTTTATTCGTTTGTTGAAACACTAGCCTCTCTGAAAATTCAAAATCCCAAATTAAATATATTGGTCAACATTTTTAAAATTGTTTTGAAGTATGATACTATGTTTCATATCACGGGGTTTAGTTTGACATCTAGTGGAGAATAACAATTCACCTTCACAAAGACGTTTATTTTTCATAATGGCCAATGACTTACCGTCTTAATTCATAGATTCAATCTAGCAAGAGCGCTTCTTTCATTGACATACATATAAACCTTTATTTTTGACATTACATAGGAGCGCAATCTCCTTGTTCATCTAAACTTAATTCATTAACATTCATGTCAACCTTTAATTTTGACACTACATAGGAGCATGATCTCTCTATTCATCTTTGTGGAATTTGGATATGTTTTTAGATTTTTTCTTTACCCACCTTCCTATAGGGGTCACCCCAGCGAAAACCCCACTTTACCCCTGCTTCGAAAATGCATTTCCGAAATATTTTTTTTCTAAATTTTTCTAGACTTCGAAAGTGCATTTCCGAAAAAATCCCAAAAATTGGGATTTTGATTAATTCGGAGATGCATCTCCAAAAAAACAAAAAAAAATCTAAAAATCCCAAAAATTATTTTTAGGATATTAATTAATTCATATATCATAAATTTGATATAATTTATGAGTAATGAATAATAATAATTATATATTTTGATATAATTTATGAGTTATGAATAATAATTATTATATATTTCTATTCTGATTCATATTTTAAAATTTAAAATAATTTTAATTAAAAAAACGAAAATAATTTCACTTACAAAATGAGTTATAATTTTTATTTATATATTTATATATTTATAATAATTATTATGTATTTACAAAAAAAATTAAAAAATGAGTGTTTTAATTTATATATTTATATAATAATTATAATAATTATTATATATTTATAAAAATTATTATATATTTATATATTTATATAATAATTATTATATATTAATTATAAATATATTTATATAATAATTATAAAAATTAAAAAAATGAGTGTTTTAATTTATAATAATTATTATATATTTATATATTTATATATTAATTATTATATATTTATATATTATATATTTATATATTTCACTTACAAAATTAATAATTATTATATATTTATATATTTCTATTCTGATTCATAATTAAAAATGAGTTATAATTTTTTATTTAGTTTAAAAATATTAAAAAAAGATTTTGTCTTAATTTTATTTAATGAATAAATTTTATATTTAATTTTATATAATTCAAAATTTACTTATGGAATTAAAATGTTTTTTATTTATATAAGTTAAAAATAATTTTGAACTTTAAAATTGTTTAGGAAATTTTGATTCACATTGATTTTATTGATTCACCTTCATTTTATTGATTCACCTTGATTTTATACCTATTAATTGTATTGATTCACCTTGATTTTAATTTTTTAATAATTATTGAATTCTTTCGGAAGTGTATATCCGAAACATTCAAAGACCAATTTGGTCTTGGAATATTTCGGATATGCATCTCCGAAGACACCCCTCCCAAAAAAAAAGGTGTTTTCGGAAATGAATCTCCGAAAACCCAAAAAAGGGGTGTTTTCGGAAATGCATCTCCGAAAACACCTTTTTTTCGTGTTTTCGGAAGTGCATTTCCGAAATAAGACAAATTTTGAAAAAAAAAAAGCGTTTCGGAAATGTATTTCCAAAGTGAGGGTATTTTGGGTTTTTCACCAGAGGTGGCCAAGAAAAGAGGGAGGTAGAGAAAGAAATTTTCATGTTTTTAATAAGGACATCTAATTTTGATGAAGATAATTTATATATTATGATAAGTCAAGATGAATAATTAAGCAGATAAAAATGCAAACTTTATCATAGGATTTGATGAACTTGACTATCCGATGATGTCAACCAAATGCAATGTAACTTATCATCTCAAATTATTCAAGCATGTGTCAACAAAAAGAGAAATATTTGGCATAGTCTTGAAGTAATATGGTATTCTCCAAATTTAAAAATGAGTGAACAATTGTAAGGCAAAAGGGCTTCATCGTAAAAGCGCAAGGCTAAAGCGCGTGCGCACACATACACAATTATTTTCAAAATGCTTTACCGACAGAAAATATTTTTAAAAACATCTAAAAGTTGTGTCAGATGAATGGGGAACAATCAAAATAGCTATAGGCAAAAATTTTACTTTTCTAATCGATTAGAACATTTGTCTAATTGGTTAGAAATGCACAAACTTGAGGGTCATGCTATTTTGAAGGCACCTTAATTATGTGCAACAACTAGATATCTTAACTTTCCTTTTTGAGAACTTACAAACGATTATTTTAACTATCTAATCGATTATGATTATGCTCTAATCGATTAAACAACGGGGTTGTCATTATACTCTTATAAATATATTTAAAAAAGGGGTTGTCATTATACTCTTATGAATATATTTAAAAATAATTATCACCACGGTTAATACTAGAAACCATTGTGAATAGTTCTTTGCTTATTATCACAATTTTTATTAACAACCATATATATATATATATATATATATATATATATATATATATATATATATATATATATATATAAGCGAATTTATTAAGCTTCAGCATAGAATAATCGTCACTCTCAAAACAAAACCCTAACATCTCTCTCTTCCACATGCATCAAACTCGTCTTCATAAGCTTCTTAAAACTTAAAGGTAATCAAGTTCATACGCTTTATTATTCTTCTTCTTCATAAGCTTTCTTCTATTTTTCTCAAAACAAAACCCTAACATCTCTCTTTTTAACATGTAGTGAATTCGTCCTCATAAGTTTCTTCAAACTAAAAGATAATCAAGTTCTTCCATTTTTCATATCCGTTCCATGTATGACACTAGTTCTTCTTATGAAGCTATTATGTAAACTTCATCTGCCTTGTATTTTTTTCATAGCAACATAAAGTAGATCAACTTCAACATTAGTTCCAAGAATGTTTTCAATAAAAGGTACGTTCGTGAAACATTTTATGTTGTATTTGGTTACGCAGCAAACAAAAGTAAGTATTTTTGTTTTATCGTCTCCGCAAAGATTAGTGTGAGAGAAAAAATGTCGTGCAACAATCTCCATGTTCCTGAGCTTGGGTTTTGAATGGTTTAAAATTTTAAAGTGCAGAAAGTAAAATTATGAAAAAGAAAATAAATGCATTCCTTAGAGAATAGAAAACATATCAAGCTTTGGATTTCATTTACCCGTCAAAGACTTAAATCTATCAATCAGTTGTAATCAACCTAAAATACTCATCAATATCATCACGTATCCCTCACATCAGTACCCATGTCTGCAGCATACGAGAATTCTAACTTATTGCTTAATCAACGATGTCTCAACCCATTCAACAGCAAGGAGCATTGAAAGTCGATACCCACTGTGAATATTAGATCTAAATATATGTCTAGAGTTTAGAATCTAATAGAGGTTCATCCTAGATCCTGATTTGAAGAGTATATGTCTATAGCAACTCAAATCCAAACATAAAGCAAATAAAGAATAACAACATCGATAAAGATTTATAAAATAAATATTATACAACGTCATAATCAATACATATACATAATGTCAGAGTAAACTTACATACAAACCCCAACAATGGAGAATACGTATAGAAGAGGGAATAAGAATCAAACATCTCATGTAGTGTCAATCGCGATTGAAGCAAAACCCCACTCTGAATCATTAAGATGCAACATCCAATGTTGTTTTCTACACCTATCTACCAAGGAATGTTTGTGATGGAGTTGAGAGCAAAAAACCCAAAAACCATACCTAAAAATATGAAAGAATCGTATTTATAAAAAACTGAAATCGTAGACTGTGCTAAGCGCAATCAGAGCTTGCTTAGCACAAATCCACTTATTACACATCAAACCCACATAAATCGTACTAAGCGCATGAAAAGGATGCTTAGCACACTGACCTCCATCTGAGCTCCTCTAAGCGCGCTTCGGCTAGCTTAGCCCAACCTGGGAGACATTATTTTCTTCCAAAAATGCATATTGAAGCTTTATATGTGGTTTTTATGTCCAATACTTCAACAATGCGATAAACCCTATAAAATGGACCAAAAATGATTAATCTAATCAATATTTAGATGATAAAACGATAAAGGTAAAGCTATTATGTACACTAAAGTTGAGTAGGGGTGGCAAACGGGCATGCCCGTCCCATTTAGGCCCGCCCCGCAAAAGCCCACAATAAAACAGAGCGGGGCGGGGCAGTCATAGTTAAGGGTGTGGGCCTAAAATCTTGGTCCGCCCCGCAAAAAAGTGAGGGTGGGGCAGGCTAAGTCTGCGGGCACGACACTTTTTAAACCTAAAAATGAAAAATTTATGTTACTTTTGGTGCCCGCAAAAGACCGCATAAAAAATGGAGCGAGGCGGGGAGGCCACACTAGAGGGTGAGGGCCTAGAACCTTAGCCTGCCCCGCATAAAAGTGCAGGCAAAACGGGCATGCCCAACGTGCCGGGCCCGTTTTGCCACCCCTAAAGTTGAGGTTTTGAAAAAGAAATCATAATAAACAATGTAATAAGTGCCACAAAAATACTACTAAAAATAACCATAATTTGGAACTTATCACCCTCTAAATCGAGGTAAAAACCTTATTGCCACCTAGGTGAAATCCAATATCAATAGTAGTGACATGTGAAGATCTATAACACCCAAACCCCTATTCTTCTTAGATTTACAAACATCAAATCAACTCTCCCAAGATATCTTAGAATCCCCCTTCACACCTCCCAAAAAAACCTCCTCTAAGTCCTAACTAATTTCTTTTATACTTTGGCAGGCATCTAAAAGGAAGTAAACATAGAAAACAAGAAGAACATTAAGGAAAAAAATTAAGAAGAATAACTCTACCCCCTAAGTTGACGTACCTATGATTCCAAGAATGGAGTCTCTTTCGCATCAGGTTAACTAGAGATTTTCAGGTAGCTTTCAATTGTGGGTTGACTCTTACAAGAAACCCTACATACTTAAACGAAAGAGATCCAATCTTATAACCTTGAGTTCCTTTCTCTACATTATGTCTCCTTTGAGAATGGGATAAAAGTGTAACAATAATTACATCGAGACTGATAGTTTATTTCTCCTAGGTAAGATTGACCACCAAGTGGTTTTAAGAACCTGTTAATGAGCACCACGATATAATTGTCTTTTATTTTTCATCTCTATTTTCTCATAATGTGAAATTGCTCATTCTGTCGATCCCCTCGAATTTTGCACAAGAGTTAGTGGTCATCTAATAACATTTGTTATAACACCAATTAGAAACAAAAGAGAAAATATAAAATGTAAATCACAAACAACGAACATGATATTTGCTTACACAGTTCGACCAAATGAGCCTAAGTGTGTGACTACAGAGCATGTGTAGTTTTTTTTTATTAATATTACTCGGGTGAATTAGGATTTCAATATTACAAGTAATATATATATATATATATATATATATATATATATATATATATATATATATATATATATATATATATATATATATATATATATAATACTTCCGTTTATATTACAATAATAGTATTGAACCGTGCCGCATGGTCATCTCCCTCGCCCCTACTCTTATATTTTGTAAATATATGTCATACTCAACCTATAAAATGATAAATAAATAAATAATATTATTAATTGATATATTTTAAATTTTTAAATATTATAAAAAAACTCTTTAAAAATTTTTATAATAAAAACTCCAATGCAGTTTTTAAGTTCTCAAAATTAGAATGATTTTGTAAATTAAAAAGGATAATGCTAACTTGTACTTCAAGGGTATAAGTTAAGAGAAAAAAATTCTTAAAAATTGTGTATTAAATTTAATTGAAATTTATAATTAATAATTTTGTTATTTTTTCAATACAAAATTTCTTTTTAGGAATCAAAGCAACCCCAATTGGAGCAAATATCTGCTTACTGGAAGAAGCGGAGGTTGGTGAGATTGAAACATTAGTTAGAGAATCTGCTGCTTGGGTAAATCATTGGTTCTCTGATATCCATCCTTGGTCATCGGAGGACGTGGATAATGAAAGATTAACATGGTTAAAGGACTATGGTTTGCCTTGCCATGTATGGAAACCACAGTTCTTTGCATTTATTTCAAAATTTACGGGTGAATATGTGTGTTCGGATCAGGAGACAATGGAGCATGCTAAGTTGGATGTTGCAAGAATCTTAGTCCGAACAAAAGGAGCAGAATTTCTGAATGAATCATTTAATTTGGAGGTTAATGGAAAAGTATGTGGAATTAAGGTGATGGAGCACACACATGGACCGAAAAGTTTGGTGAGCCCAAAAGATAGAAATCTGGGTGAGTTATCGGAAACCTCTTCGGTGGTTGGGGATAGCAACTGGGGGGAGAGTGGAGAAGACGATAACGTGGAGGATTGGGAAAGTGGGTCAGAGGAAAAGTCAATATCAAAAAAGAGTAGTAACGGTACGGAGACGCAAAAGAAGACTGAGATTGCTAGAGATAGCTTGGTAAAGGAGACAACAAAAGGTAACGAGGCAGCAAATTTGAGTGTGATTGATTATATACTTGATAAAGGGGAACTTGTTTCAAAAAAGGTAGAGTCAGCTTTTAAGGATGATGGTAAGGGAGAATTTAATGTTGAAGAGTCAGGGGATAATCATCGACAAGTGGCAGAAAGTAGTAGTCCTATAAGAGGTGGAAATATTGGGTCAGAATTGGAAAAAGAAAAGGAATTAGTTGTGAAACCGGTCCAATTGGAGAGAGAGAGTCTATAGTGGATTTGGCTCTTGGGCCTGGGGGCATAGTTAAAGGCTCAAAGCCCAAAAGGAAAAAAAGGATTTGTCTCAAAATATTTCTCATGTCTCAAATTCGTGGGCTGAGTCTAGGTCAAATAGATCAATAGATTCAATGTTGGGAGAAGTATCAATTACAGATTCGGGTGTTAATCAAGGCAATAGAAGAATTTTGAGGATGGAGGATAATGTTCTGGCATTGGTATGAAGTTTGATTAAAGAACTTGGGGTCGAAGGTGAAGAAGATGGAGAAGTTTTTGAAGGCATTATTCGTGATATGGAAGCTAAGGAACGTAATGGTTCTGGTAGAGGCAAGGTGTCTTCAACAATGGTAACTCAATAAAAAGGAGGAGAATTGGGCAAATTTTATTGAAGGCCAAGGCGGATCTGTGCTTCATCCAGGAAACAAAGATACCAAAGATGGAAGGGGCAATGGCAGCTAGCTTCGGGGGTTCGGTGGATTGTGACTGGTCGTTGAGAGATTAGGAGGGAAGGTCTGGGGGATGTTAGCTATTTGGAGAAAAGGTGTAATAATCTGTTATTTAGTTTTAAAGAAAAAGGTTTTCTGGGATTAAATGCGGAGTGGCAAGGCTATAATATGTACTTCATAAATGTTTATTCATCGTGTTGCCTAGAAGAGAAGAGAACATTATGGCAAAGCTTATTGAATTGGAAAAAGAAATTACCGGCGGGGGAATAGGTTATTGGGGGAGATTTCAACACTATAAAACTAAAGGAGGAGCAAAGGGGAAGGTTAGTGAGTAGTATCAGAGAGATGGTAGAATTCTCTAAATTTATGGAATTAATGGAAGTGGTGGACATACCTCTGATCAAGAACAAGTTTACTTGGATGAGTGCTAATGGCCAGTCTAAAAGTAGGTTAGACAGGATAATGTTGTTTGAAGGTATTCTTGATGTGTGGAAAGGTGTGGCGCAAAAATATGGTAAAAGGGACATATCAGATCACAAGGTTGTTTGGATGAAAACCTGTAAGTTAAACTGAGGGCCTAAACCTTTTAAGGTGTTTAATTGCTGGTATGATCATGCAGATTTCTTTGGATTTGTTAGGAATCAATGGGCCAGTTTCACAATTCAAGGTAGTAGTGCATTTATTCTAAAGGAGAAGTTTAGAAGACTTAGAGATAGCTTGAGGTGGTGGAATAAGAATGTATTTTGGTGGGTGGATTTGAAGATTGAGAACGAGGTGGGTGAAATAAATAGGATAGAGGAGGATGATCTCTATGTTAGTAACCAATTGAACCAGGAATTACTAGACAGAAGGAAGCAAGTTTATGAAACAATGTGGAATAGTTTTCACCTAAAAGAAAGCATATTGAAACAAAAAGCGAGACAGAGGTAGGTGAAGGAGGGTGCCAGGAACTCTAAATACTTTCATTCAATGCTGAAGGCAAGGGTTAGGAAAAATGCAATGGTATCTGTGCAGACAGATCAAGGGGTGGTGGAGGGAGTGGATGAAATTAAAGGGGTGGTGAGAGATCATTTTGAAGCAAAATTTAAGAAACAGAATACTGCTAGGCCGACTTTAAATGGAATTGACTCTAAGAAATTATCCGAAGAGGAAAGCAGCAGGTTGGAAGAAAATTTTACTAGGGAGGAGATTAAGAATGTGGTATGGAGTTGTCAAGGTGATAGAAGCCCTGGCCCGATGGATTTAATTCGGAATTCATCAAGAAATGTTGGGACATTGTAGGTGATGATGTGGTTCAATGTGTCCTAGACTTTCACTCGAAAGCTTCTCTACCTAAAGCAATGCCAGCTTCATTCATTGCGCTGATACCGAAAGTGGAGTTCCCTCTTAAGATGGATGAATATAGACCTATATGTCATATAGGAGAAGTGTATAAGATAATCTCGAAAATGCTGGCTGCAAGATTGGCAAAGGTAATTGAAAAACTGATCTCAAAGACACAAACTGCTTTCATCCCCGAGAGACAGATTCTAGATGGAATTCTGGTTACAAATGAAATCATTGACTATGCAAAAAGAAAGAAGAAGTAATGCTTAATGTTCAAGGTAGATTTTTCCCAAGCGTATGATTGTGTGGACTGGTCTTTTCTGAGAGGAATGCTAATTAAGATGGGATTTGGCAAAACTTGGTTAAGGTGGATGGGTGCAGGGGTCTTCAATAATAATTTGTCTATTCTTATTAATAGAAGTCCTACTGCAGAATTTGAAGCATCTAGAGGATTAAGACAAGGAGATCCATTGTCTCCTTATTTATTTACAATTGTGGCAGAAGCATTTACTACTATGGTAAGAAAATTTGTTAGTAACAGAGGCTATACATGATTTAAGATGAATGAGGAAGTGTCTTACGATCTATTACAATTTACTGATGACACAATTTTATTGGGGGGAGGTACGTGGAGGAATCAATGGGAAATTAAAACGGTATTGAGAGGATTCGAAATGATTTCTGGCCTAAGAGTTAACATGAGGAAGAGTAATATGTATGGTATTGGGTTAGAGGGATCGTTTCTTCAAGCGACTAGTAAGTTCCTTATGTGTAAATTGGGTGGCTTTCCGTTCAAGTTTTTGGAAATTATGGTGAGAGGAAATCATAGAAGACGTCAGTTTTAGAACCCTATCGTGGTGGCTATGAAAGCAAATATGCCTCCTTGGATTGGCAGAATGTTGTCAATTGGGGGGAGAGTCACTTTGATCAATTCCGTATTATCAAATGTTCCGGTGTATTATTTGTCTTTCTTTAAAATTCCAGCATTGGTGGTGGAGGAGATAATCAGAATACAAAGGAAGTTTTTGTGGAACCACAATGAGGAAAAGAAAGGAATGAATTGGGTAAGTTGGAGCTCGATGTGCAAACATCAAAATGAGGGTGGATTGGGGATCAAAGATTTGGCTAAGTTTAATAAGGCACTGTTAGCAAAGTGGGTGTGGAGATTTCTAAATGAGGAAAAGTCAATATGGAAGGGTGTATTAGAATCTAGGTACGGTGTGTTGGTAGAAAGAAGTATTCAGAAAACAAGAGTTGGGCGTAGGAGTATGGAATCAGTGTGGTGGAAGGATTTGATGAAATTAAGTGATTTTGATGAAGCAAACAGCCTGAGCAAGTTCTTGTCTTTCAAGTTAGTTGATGGAAAAATGTTACCATTCTGGTATGCTCGTTGGTTAGGTCAAAGACCTTTGAGTGAGGTCTTTCCAACCCTGTATATGGCAGTTCCCAGTCGGGAGGTGTGTGTAAATTCAATGGGATGTTGGGATGAAGAACTTTGGAATTGGCAGGTTGATGTTAACACCGAAGTGCTAAATGTGGAGATTTTGAATGAAAAGAGAGAACTGATGGAAATTTTGTCCGAAGTTAGACCTAGAATGGGTGTGAAGGATTCAGTAGTGTGGTCCTTGGGTGGAATAGGTGAGTATTTTGTTAAATCTTACTACTCTGCTTTAGTGGATGAGGATGACACAACTAGGGAGGATTGAGACACTTTGGAGAGTATAAGGTTGACCTGGAAACTGTGGGCTCCATCTAAAGTAAGGACTTTTGGATGGAGATTATTGAAAGATAGATTACCAACTAGGAAGCTATTGGTAGATAAAGATATCGATTAGGGTGATGAGAATAGCATGTATGTGTTTATGGTGATTTCCGGTAAACAACCGCTAGTCTTCCAAACTATAATAAATATGATTTGGTTACTCGCAGGATCGACTAGATTGATCCTAGGACATAGTCAAAAAGATTGTTATTCGAACCATGTTTATGATTTGTCTTGAAAATAAGAATTACTCAATCGAAATAATAAAGGTTAGCAATCACTTGGTTATACACGTAAATATAACTCCAGCGAAAGGTAAGTCAAGATAAAACATAGGACAAAAACTGTAAAAGTACAAGAATCTTAAAGTGCAGAAATGTTAAATACTTCAAAGATAAATAACATGAAAATAAAGAATGCAGGAATGTAAATGGCAAGAAGTAAACAAAATGCAATAATATCGAAAGATACTTGAAAATAAAGGAAAATACACATGTATTAAAATGGTGGTGGTGTCATACGTACATTTCTCAGCGAACTCTTTCTCTTAACACTTGATACTTGAGTAATATGTGAGTGATTTGTACAAAATGAACACCCTGAATCCTAACATTAGAACCCTTATTTATACTAGTTTCGACCTTAACGGTCCTACGCTAATTTAATGCCACGTTTCTCATGAGAATCCCCGGAAAGCCATCTGTCTCTAGACAGTTATGCAAACTTCTTCGAATTTCAAATCTTCCCGCCTGAATCCTCCTTCGACGCGTGGCAATATAACTTAACATTAAAATACCACGGAAATACACTAAGCATCAGTACTTAACATATTTCGTAAAATTTGTCTAAGTCTCGAAGATATACATTCCTACTAGTTTCAGCATTCACTATCTTCGTTATGACTTAAAATTCTTCATTCTCGAAACATGGCCATCAGGAGCCATTTTATCTTCAAAGATGGTCATCAATAACCACCTCCTTCAAATTTCAGATCTTCGAAGGACATTTTCTTCCTAAACGAAATCTTCAGCTAACAAATTGCCCCCAATAAATGCCTGTTTCGAAAAACAAGAGAAATAGGCGTTTCTTGCTGTAATAAGATTTCGTTTTTAGAGTTCCAAAATCATTAACTGACGTCATAATCATTGATGACCCTATTTCCAAAACGTCTTGTCATTTTCAAAGATGTCTACTCATAACTTACATTCCCACGTTCTGGTCTTACTTTCTGATCATTACTCCTATATACTAGGAGTAAAGCTAATAACTATTCGACCGCCGTTGGATGAAATCAACGCCTGCCGCGTGTCTCTTGGCTTTTACCCAAAAGATTTGAAAGGGTTTCCGTTAGACCTTTAAATACCGGAACTTTAACCTTCACATAACTTTCACCTCTTATTTCCTTATTTCCCCACAGAAAAGAACACTCCTGATTATATTCAAAACCCATTCCAAAAAATCAAACTTACTCATGGCGTCTTCCTCAAATGTTCTTCAACCAGCTCTGAAACTTCAACAATCTACACAGATGGGGGATCAAGAGTGCGTACCAAACCCAAATTCTGCGGAAGTGCGCGCCATTTACGCTTCTCAGGTAATCATTCCTTTTGAACTTTCTGGGAAAACTCATGCTTTTATGGGTCCGTTACCAGGAGAAACCAACCCTTCTCTGAATAATTTCTTTCCTGCTTATTATAAAACTAGGCCGTTAGTTAGTAAGAACAAAATAGATGAAGATGGCCGTCCTATTTCAGCAAAGCCTGATGATACGGAAAAATCTTCGACCGAAAACCCTTCAGCCCTAGAGAAAATTAGGTTAGACTATGTAACCAATTTTGTGAAAGTTTTTAGGTCAATTCCCTTAGCAAAAGACCCTAAACTATACTATGCCTGGTTGGCAAGAGTAGAGAAACACAAGGTTGCTTTCTGGAAAGAACTGGGCATTTATGATTTAATCCAACTGTCCAAGACTGGTTTAGAATACAACCAAACCATGTTAGTTGCGTCAGTTTATTTCTGGGATGCTTCCCACAACACTTTCCATCTTCCATGTGGAATGGTCACCCCCACGCTTTTCGACATAGCTGCTATTACGGGGCTTCGACCAACTGGAGAACCCTTCGACCCCAACGTCATGGACACTGATACCATTAACTTCAATGAAGCAACTGTTACTTATACTGCATTCATTCAACAGTATCATGACGAAAATAATGAGGTAGTCTCAGACGAAGAGCACATTGCTTTCTTAGCCTTATGGATTTCGAGGTGCGTCTTCTGTTCTAGGTCCATACAAGTAGCAAAAATATATCTCTGTATGGCTAATCAACTCCATGCTGGAACAAAACTAAACCTGAGCCAGTTAATTCTAGGGTTTCTCTACGAGAACCTAGGTGAAGCAACAGACCTTGTAAAGAATTATAAGACAGGTTCTTTGCTTTTTGCTGGCCCCTTCTGGCTGCTACAACTATGGCTCAATGCTACTTTCGAGGCTCAACTCCCATTTCGAGGTGATGTAAACGAAGAAGATCCAAATATTAAAAATCGAACTGTAGAAGGAACCAGGTTGGCTTTGCTAACTCCAAAAGAAGAGACTGGTAAACTTCGCGAGCATTTTCTAGCATATGTCATGATGTTTGCTCGGTGTCATCAATTCAGCCCTTCGATGGCTCCGTTCGTAAACAGGACAGTGGGTCCCGAATGGTTCACTCGAAAGTTTCCACCAACATCTCAAGATCAAGAGACGGAATCTATGACTATTTGGGGAGCTTTCCTTACCCCAAGGTTATTCTATCACCGTCTTCGCCCCTCCAAAAGCCAATATGTTCTCCTTTGCTACCAACCAAATCTGGTATCAAGGCAATTTGGATTGGTTCAAATAAAACCCAAGTGTCTATACGAGAAAAGGAACCACATGTGTTTGCACACTTTATATCTGACTGAAGAAGAATGTGAGTCAAAAATTGCTAGATATGCTGATGTGACCAATCTTTCGCCTATCCCTTTCAATCCCGTATTTTACTCCACTCCTGATTTTCAACAATGGTGGACGGACTATTACACCACGCAAATCTTTAACGCTGAGAGCCTTACTCGCGAACTAACTGAAGCTTTTGCTGATGTGCAGGAAAAATTTCAAAAAGGTACTTCGACTCATATTAAAGAAATACAAGCCTTTCAAAAGTTCTTTGAAACCATTTACAGGCCTGATGACCTTAGTCGGACCGTTCGTGAAGCTGCAGTCACTTTACGCGAAAAGTTTTCTGCTAAACTGGATAAGTTGAAACTGCCCTCGTCTGTTCGACCAGAACTGCGTTATGAAGTGGCTTTCAAACTTAATCCTCCAAAATTCCCTCCACTGCCAAGCGCTGATTTTGGTGTGGCTTTAAGCCCTCCTTTCCCAGACTGGTTCATGTGTGAGAATGCTTTTAAAATTCTTCAGGAAAGTACTAAAAAACGCGTTGAACGAGTGGTCCCGACTAAGAATACCCTGGATACTTTCAAAGGACATCTCCATATAGATCTTGAACATGTTCGTGTCTTGACTCCAATACCTGAAGGTTTGGGTTCAGACAAAATTCTTTGACTAACGTTCCTTTTCTGCTGAAATACTAATTCCAGTTCCAACTACAGCTGTCGCTCGAAGGAGAAAGATTAAACAGCTCCCTGCGCAGAAAGCTTTTGAAGTTTCGCAGAGCAACAAGCCCAGTGAGAGTGACTCTTTCACTGCTGACAAGAAAACCACGGTATATACATACTTTATCTTTCATTTGTATGTTACATGAATCATCCTTACCTTACCCAATTTATAATTTCAGAGTTCAAAACCTCCACCACATTCGAAGCGAAAAACCTCTCCAGTAGTCGTCTCAGATGAGGATGACAAATCTCCGCCTCGAACCCGACAAGCCCAAAAGAAAAGGCAGAAGGCCGCTACTCCTTCAAGAAAAGAAAAGGGATCTGGGTCTTCGAAACTTACTTCACCGGGTGACAAGGTATCTTCTGAAGAATCACCTTTGAAAGGTGGTAGTAACGCTTTCGTTGTCGAGAGCCACAATTCGAGCCCAGATAACATCCTAACTAAGGTATTTGGATTTCCCAACCTGCTCATCTTTCTAAAGTTTTAACTTAAAATAATTAAGTTAACGTTTTACCTTATGATTGTAGGATGATGTTGGCACAGCCACTTCCGACCTCAAATCCTTCACTCTTAATATTGATCTTGATAAACTCCAAGGTAAATGCATATTCTTTTTACAGCGAAGAAATTTCTTGCAACTTTCCTTACCATGACATGTTCTAATTATTCCATGCAGGTAAATCTCATGTGCTTTCACCAGTGATCGAAGACGCTCAACCTCTTGCGACTATCATTCCTAGTACAGCAGTCGAAGGGAGCCATTCAACTGATGATTCTCCACCTACCCACAAGAGCGAAAAAGCAGACCAACAATGTTCAAGTAGCAATAATGCAGCTGGTCATCCAACTGGTAGTGAGGACACTTTATCTGAACAAGATGTCATGGAAGAAACCTCTAAATTAACCACAGTAGTTCCTCACGAAACCACAACTTTTGGGACCATAGTTTCTCCTGAAACTACTTCGACTCCTGCCCCAACAAAGCCTACTCCTTCAGAATTGGAGTAGCTTAAACAAACCGATCCTCTCAGCTTCCTCAAGGCTATGATGGATATTGATAATACTTCACCCTCTGAGCTCGAAACTTCTCCAGCTGTACAGCCAGAATCTGGTAATAAAGAGGATACTTCTGGCCTTCTTCATCAGATAAAGGAAAAGTTCTTCGAAACCAACCTCGCCGAAACTCTTAGCAAGGATCCTATCAAAAGTCACAGCTTGAATAAACTTCTGAAAAAGGTGGATCTACTCCTAGTTTCGAAAGAAGTCTCAGAGGTGATTGTCTTGCTGGGTTCCCTGATCGAACAACTCCAGGCCAATATTCTTCGAAAACACAATGTCGACGAACAACTAACTGCGAAAATGGCTTCTCATAATTCTTCATGGAAATCTGCTATTGATGCAACCAAACAAGGTGAAGCCCTTAAGCTTAAATATTCGAAGAACCAGGAGGCATATGACGAATGTGAGAAGAGCATCAACTCCTGGAAGCAAGAGATAAAAATGCTCGAAGAGAAGATAAAGGAGGCTGAATCTCGTAAGGCAACCCTTCAACAATCCAGTGAGCAGGAATTGACTGAAGTTGCACGTTTAGGAATCCAACATTTCGAGGCTGCACGAAAACTAGTTCCTGAAATTGACGAACTGAAGAAACAAAGGGCCCTGATTGAACTTCGCATGTCTTCCTAGGAGATTCAATATTCGAAGATAAAAGATAATCTCCCTAAAGATTTTAATTAATTATCTCAAACCTTGTACTTCATTATCATGCTGTACTTTTGCTTTGTAATCAAACTCTTCGTAGAATATATATATATATGCTCAACTTCTATCTGCTTAGCTTCTATCTTCCATTTTGTTCATATTTTTGCAATCTTCGCAAGCAGTATTTTTAGCAAATCTTCCAGATTTCGCCAAAATCTATTTCCTGATTTGCCACAGTAATTTTAATTAATGCAAAACACGTGATCTGACCATCCTTCGCACCTTTTAACTTAGACTTGACGTTTCCACTCCCTTAGCCGTAATCATTATTAAGTGATGACGTCACTTTCTCCAAAACATCTCTTTAAGACGTGCGTGCATCAGTTTTTCATGATTGCATCTCAACTTCCAAGGGCGGGAAACGGCGGAAGCCATAACTCCTCTTTGGAATACCAAACGCAGTCTAATCACACATTAAAAATTAAACCGTTCCACTCCTGCCCCCAGGTCTATATAAGGGCTTAGCATCACACTTCTTCTCTTCTTTCTTGTTCCAAAAACCTTATCTTGAGACCTCGTTCCTCCTTTTGCATTTTCTTCAACACAAAACCAGAAAAACCATTTCAAAATTTTTCTCTACAAAATGGCAGTACCCCTCACTTATAACAATATCAGAGCTTGCATCAAAAAGGAATTCAAAGTTTCTGAAGAAGACATTGAAAGCAACTCCATAAGCATTAGTGCTTTCTTTGTCAACCAAGAGCTTGATTTATATTATGAAATCTTGGAGGGACCAGTTTATCCCAACATGCTGGCTGATTTCTGGATGTTTGCGTCTTTACGCATAGATCCAGAAGGTAGAACCACCATAATCTCTAAGGTTCGAGGTGCCCACATTAGGATCACTCCCACCACTATCTCTAACCTTATGAGATGCAACAACTCTGGGGAGACCTTTGATGATAACAGCTTCAACATGACCACTCATCTTCTGTTGAGGACTCTCATGGACAATGACCCTTTCAGCGCCAAGGTCATCAGGATTTGGCACCTACTCCTTGTGGGTAATTTTCGTCCACGAAACCATGATCAAAATAGCATCATGGTGGAAGATTTAGAGTTTATACTCTGTGGCTTTCGTGGGAAGAAAATCAACTTTCCTTTGATGATCTTCGAAGGGCTTGTTGAGGCAGTCTCTATGGCTGCTGCTCCTCAAGGGGTTGTGACATGTCTTCCATATGGGAGACTCCTATCTTACATATTCCTCAAAAAGGGTATAGTGAGAAGGATGCGCAACTCTGGGTCCATGGATATGTCCGAAGCGGAGAGCTTGCCCCTGCTGGCTTTGGAAGGTTTAGACCAGAGGATCAACTAGGAGGTGTTTTGGTTTAGGTTTTTATGTTTTCTCTTCTGTAATCTTCAACATTTTGGGTCATGCTTTTAGGCTTCATTTTGTAATGCATGTAATCTTTTACTTTCTAATGACAAATATTTTGCCGTTTCTTTGTCTCTTTACTTTATTTCTCGTATATTTTGATCACAAAGCCATTTTGGCATTAGTTCGACCATTTTGGCTTACGTAGTACCTTAAATATCTACGTTTTTGTAATCTTCACTTCATGCATGCTTGGTTTGTATCTCTTCAGATACTTCCCATTTACTCTTAAGATCCTGCGATCTTCCGCTAACTCTTCGATTTCGTAAGCATTATTCGAAAATACCTTTAAGATTCGAAAGGGTCCTTCCCAGTGTGGGGACCATTTACCAAGTGCCTGATTCTTTCGATCTATAGGTAAAATAACTTTCCAAACTAAGTCATTATTGACAAACGTTTTACCTTTCACCTTTTTGTTGTATGCTCTGGATACTCTTTTCTTTTGCCTTTTTATCATCTCCAATGCTCGAAGTCTATCTTCGTCCAGGTCTACTAATTCATTCATCATTAACTCCCAGTATATGTTGGGAGGGATTTCTGCCTGTCTTTGTATCCTTACTGACTGCAGGTATATCTCGACTGGGAGTACTGCGTCGTGACCAAACTTCAGTTGGAAAGGCGTAGTATTTGTAGCTTCCTTTGGAGATGTTCGACAAGCCCAAAGTGCTTGGTCCAAAGTTTTATGCCAATTCTTTGGTTTTTTCCCCACATGTTTCTTGATAAGACCAATTATTATCTTGTTTGCTGCTTCAACTTGTCCATTTGCCTGAGCATAGTAAGGTGTAGAAGTAAACTATTTGAACCCTATTTCTTTGGCGAAGTCCTGCATCTTTCGCCCAGTAAACACTGATCCTTGATCAGTAGTTATAATTTCTGGGATTCCAAATCTGTATATAATATGTTTTTGAATAAACTCAATCACAGCTTCTTGGTCCACATTCGCAAGTGGTATTGCTTCGACCCATTTTGTGAAGTAGTCTATTCCTACCAATATGTATCTTTGACCTTTAGATGATTTGGGGTGAATTTCTCCAATCAAATCTAGTGCCCATCCCCTAAAAGGCCATGGTTTCACTATTGAACTTAATTCGTTTGCTGGGGCGTGTTGGATACCTGCATGTTCTTGACATTCTTGACACCCTTTCGCAAACTCTATGCAGTCTTTTAACATGGAAGGCCAATACATTCCATAACGAAACAGAAGCCATTTCATTTTGTGTCCTGCTTGATGTGCACCACATGCTCCACTGTGTACATTTGAAAGAGCCAAATATGCTTCTGCTTCACCCAAGCATTTTAACAAGACCCCTTCAGGAGTTTTCTTGAACAATTCGTTTCCCATCAAAAAATATGACAGGGCTCTATATTTCACCTTCCTGTCTGTGTCTATCGAAGGATTCTTTAGATAGTTTACTATTGGACTTCTCCAATCTGCATCTGTTAATTAGTCTATGTTTAATACTTCGAACTCTTCTTTGTTAGCGTAACCTAATTGTGAATTCTCCAGATCACTCGGGGAAAGTTTAGTAGACATTGCTCTCCCTCTTACTTCGATCAATTCTTCTAACTTCTCTTTTGATACCCTGTATCCTGAGGCTAACTGTGCCAAGTCATTTGCTTCTTGGTTGTTAGTCCTTGAGACGTGTTTTATTTCCACATACTCGAATTTTTTGAGCAACCTATTTGCTATGACAAAGTACATGATCAAATTTTCTTTGATGCATTTGTATTCCTTTGTCAGTTGTCTAATCACCAGTTCAGAATCTCCTTTAATTTCGACTCTAGTTGCCCCCAATTCTAACAAAGCTTCAAGTCCAGCAATTAGTGCTTCACATTCAGCTTCGATGTTGGAGCATAAAGGACCTTCAATCTTGTACTTGAGCTTTGTTGGAATTCCATCAGGAGAAATTATCAATATTCCAACTCCAGTTCCTTCTCTGTGAGTCGAACCATCGAAGTATAGCTTCCAAGGCTTCAAATCTACATATTGTTGAGGATTCTCAACCACTGCATGGTCAACAATGAAATCTGACACAATCTGACCTTTCATTGCCTTAAGAGGTTGAAATATTAGTGAATATTCAGTGAGGGCTAAAGCCATTTGCCAATTCGACTATGTAATATTGGCTTCGATAACATATGCTTAATAACATCACAATGAGACGAAACATAAACATCAACTAGCTTTATATAATACTTAAGTTTGATACAAGAGAAATACAAACAAAGGCAGAGTTTTCCTATCGCAGTGTATCTAGTCTCTGCATCATTGAGTACTCTACTTAAGTAATAAATGGCTCTTTCGATGCCATTTTCATCTTCTTGTGCTAACATGCTGCCTATTGTTTTATCTGAAGCTGAAATATACAGACGCATGTGTTTCTTCCCATTTGGGGGAGATAAGATTGGTGGATGGATCAAGTATTGCTTGATTTTATCAAAAGCTTCTTGATGTTCGACACGCCATTCGAACTTTCCTTCCCTTAGACGAAGTGGAGGGGAGAAAGCTTGTGTGTGTCCACTCAAATTAGAGATGAACCTTCTTAAGAAGTTTATCTTACCCAGCAAGGACTGTAATTCTTTCTTCGTGGATGGAGGCTTGGTTTCCATAATAGCCTTCGTTTTATTCTGATTAATTTCTATCCCCTTTTTATGAACCACGAAGCCCAGGAAATCTCCAGCCTGCACAAAGAAAGCACATTTGAGGAGATTCATTTTTAAGCCATGTTTTCTCATTCTTTCGAATGATTGGCTTAGATGATCTAGATGATCGCAATATGAGACAGATTTAACTACGATGTCATCTATGTATACTTGCATGAACGTTTCTATAAAATCATGAAATATTGAATTCATTGCTCTCTGGTAGGTTGCCCCAGCATTCTTTAAACCGAAAGGCATCACAACCCACTCATAGGTGCCTATTGCCCCTGGGCAATGAAAAGCTGTTTTAGACACATCTTCTTCTGCAATGAAAATCTGATTATAACCAGAGTATCCATCCAACATACTTAGATACTCGAAACCTGCGGCTGAATCCACTAACATTTCTGCCACAGGCATGGGATATTCATCCTTAGGAGTTGCTGCATTTAGATCACGAAAATCTATGCATACTCTTAATAAACCATTCTTTTTAATAACTGGTACAATATTAGCAATCCATTCGACATACCTTGTGGTTTTGATGAACTTACACCGTAAGAGTCTTTCGACTTCTGCTTTAATCTTCGAATGAATTTCTGGTGCGAACCTTCTAGGAGTTTGCAAAGCAATCTCATCGCGCCCATTCTTTTTCCTTCCTTTATAGGTAACTTCAATTCGACCAAATCGCGCCTTAGACCAGGCATCTCATCGTAATCCCATGCAAAGCAATCTTTGTTCTTTTTCAACAACGCGATCACTTTTGACTTCAGTGGTGGCTCTAGTTTCGCACTGACGTATGTTACCCTCTTTTGATCTCCATCTCCAAGATTTACCTCTTCGTGTGGATCTTGGGCTAACATCTTGATATTTGATCCCATTGGGTCCTTCTCGAAACCCAAAGGCTCTTCGTCATAGATTGCATCCAATCTTTGACCTATCTCTTCTCCTGAAATCTCTTTGACCTGGACTGAATCTTCAGGCAGGTGAGGGATCGTATCTATCCCCATATCTGGAGCTTCTTCTTTTTTCAGACCTTCATTAAACAACATGTTTGACGATTCAGCTTCGAGAGCCGTCTTTCTTTTATTCTCGGCTACATAAGCCGAAATCCTTTCGAAAAATGATGACTCAGACATCATCAACTTTGTCATCCCAGCCTGTTGGCCGTATTGTTGGATGATGCTCCGTTGGTGGGGTATCTTCTGGGCCATCCATTATTTCCCTATTCCACTGGAAACCATTTGGGTGTAGAGTTAAGTAGTACAACACATTTTTATTTGGGGTATACATCTCTTCTGCAGCGTGACAAGGTCCTATGTTTGCCAAGTTCCTATCGAAGTTAGTTTTATTAACTTGATTAACTTCAGCCATATAGTAACTCTGATCCCCTTCAATATTCTCTACTATACCATCTTCTCTCCAGATGGTTACCCTTTGATGCATTGTCGATGGCACCGCTGCAACTCCGTGGATCCATTCCCTTCCGAGCAAGAGATTGTAATTTGCTTTCGCAGGTATGACCATAAACATAGTTGGCCTTGTGACTGATCCCACCGTGAGATTCACTTGGACAACTCCCAAGGTTTGCCCTATTTTGCCTTCATAGTTAGACAAAACCATGTTGTGGGGCCTTATATCGGTATCGAACATACCAATTCTTTTCAACATGTATTGGGGCATTAGGTTCACTGCTCCCCCATCTACTAGGACTTTATTAATGCCAACATCTTCAATTTTAGCCCTTATATAGAGTGGTTTCAAATGATTTCGCATACCTTCATCAGGCCTCTTGAAGAAAGCGTTCTGCTCTTCAACTGCGCCGTTGTTTAGAACATAGTAACACACAGGTCTGTGTTTCGCCATTTCTTCGATATCAGCCTCTTCGCAGTCTTCAACTTCAGTTTCCGGATTAAACTCATGAGGGAGTACAGACACAACGTTGCAGTTGAGGTTTATAGATGACACCCCGTCAGAATCGAAATCATTCGTCATTCTATCCTCTTCCTTCCAAGGACTGGAATGCATCTTTTCTTCTTCTTCTAAAATATTTTCAGCTTAGAATAGTCTGCGCTCCACCGGAGGTTTGCTTGCCTTTGCCCCCTGGTGTGGGACTTGGTTGCTACTAGACTCTCCAGCTTCTCTTGGTCTATATTCTCTTTGAGCCTTTTTCATTCTCTGGTGCCTTCTCCATTGGGATCTGGACATAGGATTTTTTCCTTTGTAATTCTCTAACCGATACATCTCTCGATTTGAGTTTTGAAATTGCTTCCTATATGCCATTGCAGTCCTTCCTCCTTGGTCCCAACTTCGCCATTTGTTGATTTTTGCACCAGCTTGCACCCATCTGTCCCTAGGTACATCTGCAGGGACTTTGAATGTTACCCTTCGAGCCCTAGGATGCGGGCTGTCAGGTCTCTTCGTTGGAGTCCATATATCGAAACCATACAGGTTAGGTCGTAATCCCTGAGTTTCTCGACGCATGTAGCAGTACACCCTCTCGAATGATCGTGCCAGCATTTCATCATAAACTGCCCCACATCTGGGGCACAGTGCAACTTCAGTGTTTTGCCTGTGACATCTGACCAGAAATCCCACTAAGCTTTCTTCCATCCTTGGGTACACTTGTAGCAAAGGGTTTGGTTCTCTCCCGGGGTGTTCCCATCTTTCACGTCGAGCCCTTTCAAAGTTGGCTTCGACCCTTCGATTCAGCATGATCGAACACCTTGGACACATCCATTGTTTTCCGCCATTCTTTTCATGGCAATTCCAGAGATAATCTTTGAGACTTTCCCCTCTTGGAGGAATTTCAATGTTTCCCTTTTGTCTTGTCAACCATGTTTCCAATTCGCCAAATTCAGACACTGGTCGTCCGGCACTGACCATGTTAACAACTGCTGGAGGGGCTTCAGAAATCTGGATTTGCTGAAGCTTTACCCTGAGGTCTTCAGTGGCCTCACTGGTTTTCCCTCTCGAAACTTCAGTTCTCTCTGTCTTGGGGGATTCCTCAACATCAGTATTGAAGACCGCATTGATCAGTGCATTTTGATGCACATTCCTTTATGTTTGTACTTAGGCATTTCTATGGTTTAGTTTGTTTATTTTTCTATTTTATTATGTTTTTATATTTTAATTTATTTTTATTGTTATTTGATTTTCGTATTTATTTTTCAGCTTTAGCTGTCTGCACGGAAACGGTCATAACTGGAGTTCCAGGAGTCCAATTGAGGCGTTCTAATAATCGACGGAAAGCTAAGAGAAAGAGCTACAATTCTTATGTTGGAGTCGAAGTCAGAATCGGACTGTAGAAGAGCCAGAAAATTCGTTGAAGTTGCAGCACTAGTTATAGTTAAGTTTCGGGTCAATTAGTTTTGGGCCTGGGTCGTCTGTTTGACCCAGCTGGATTGTAAAACGGGTTGTGCTATTGTCCCTTAGGTTAGCAGCCGCGGTACAGTAGCAACCATCTTCCATTCACGAAATTTTCCAAGCTTTTGATGATCCTGTAATGGAGAACTAATCCTAAGGGCTAATCTGCCGAATTCGAATTCCACAAAACTTTGAGGTTATTATTACTTTCAATTTAATTCAGTTCCTTTCCAATTTGTTATATGATTTCGTTTGCTTAATTCGTTCTTATAGAATATATTGGATTTAATTCGATTGATGCATGTTCCTTACTTTAATCGCGTTTAAACTTAGATTATTCGTTAATTCGCGCTATCGATAACCGTTTGCTTAATTCGGTGAACCGTTTGCTTAATTCGGTGATTAGGAACATAACTCGTGTAGTATTGTCGACGCTTGTTTCATCAATATTGCAATCGAATAGGAATTGGTTCCACTTAGGGAATTGAAATTGTAATAATCAATGATAAGTTGGAAGTAGAACCGGTAGATTAACCTGTTATAATCACTTATTTCAAAACAGCTTATTTTCAGAATCACTTTTGATAATCATTTTTTTTCGACCAAACCAAACCCCCCCTAAATCGATTTACCTTTGGTTAATAATCAACGAGAATCCTTGTGATACGATACGCGAGTCACTTGTCGCTTTCTACGGTTTTTTTCAAAACTACTCGTTTTTGATCCGCGCGCGACAGCGGATCAAATTGGAGCCGTTGCCGGGGATTCTTTTCGTTATTAACTGATATTAGAGTCATAGGATTAGTGTTTGTGCGTTTTGGCCATAGGTTCCTCGCGGTTTCGGCCATAACGCCTTTTTTAGTCGAAAAATCGGTTTTTTGGAAAATTGAGTCTGATCGATAATCTGTTTTTTCCTACTGGAAGAAAAAAAATCGTCCTATCAATACTCCCTTACTCTAGAAGAGTAAGGGAATTCGACCCCAAATCTCCAAATTCATCATTTTTCTATTTTTAATTAATTTTTTACTGTTTTCGCTGTTTCGAAAAAATCCAAAAAAATTTCTATAATTCTTATTTCGTCTAATTAGATGAAATTTTATGTTTTTATAATTTTATGAATTTATTTTAATCGTTTTCTTTCTTTCTATTTGTTTCTGCCTGTTTGGGACATTGTTGGTATTTCTGTGTTTGTTGATAACATGGATGAACAAAGAACTTTGAGACAGTTGGCTGCCCCTGATGCAAACTATAATGGTTTATGTATTGAGTATCCCGCAGCTGATGCACCTTTTGAATTGGAATATGGTTTAACACATTTGTTGCCTAGGTTTAATGGTTTTGCAGGTGAGGATCCGCATAAGCATCTGAAGGAATTTCAGGTTGTGTGCTCTGCCCCTTCCGAACCTTCACTAGAGGATATTGTCAAACAAATGGCTGCAAATAATCTTCAGTATCAACAGCAAGTAGATTCTACTCTCCAGACTTTGCAAACACAGATTGGACAGCTTGCCACTTTGATGAATGCCATGTAGCAAGCTCAAGGATCAAACCAACAACGCTTGGAAGAGCATTCTGTTTTTCAAATAGAGTTGCTTTCTAAAAATGTTGATGATACTTGTACTGATTTGTTTGCAGATGATTTTCCATCATTGTCTGGTTTTGATGATGTTTACTCTTGTGAATTTTTCATCATTTTCCATCATTGTCTGCGTCGAAGTCAGTACAAACATCATCTAGAAGGGGTAAGTAATTTGCAAGCATAGGGCGACGCTTCCTTTAAATAGGCGAGATCTATTTCGACCTCTTCCATGTCGCATGAGTTTTCGAAGGGTTCGCCATCAACTTCGTCTGCTTCGACGTATGCTACTCTTTCCTTTTTATATCCCTTGTTTGCCCTAGCTTTTTCTACTTTCAAACGTTCGACTTGTCGAACTCTATCTGCCAACTAGGCCATATCCCTAAGGTACTGGGTATGTAGTTTCTTTCTTATTGAATAATCTAGACCACCAGCAGCCATTTCGACCAGTTCATGCTCTGGGGCTGTTGTGAAACACCTTGATTTCAATAGTCGGAACCTATTCAGGTAATCATCAATTGGTTCTGTAAACTTCCTCTTAATGCTGGCCAATTCTTTCAGACTTATCTTGGTTTGGCCCATGTAGAACTGTTCATGGAACAACCTTTCTAAGTGTGCCCAAGCATCTATCAAATTTGGTGGTAAAGTAGTGAACCAAATAAAAGCATTCTTTGTTAGCGAACTAGGGAAATATTTGATCCTTAAATCTTCATTCCCTGCTAAGTCTCCTGCTTCTGTCAGGTATCTGGCAATATGTTCCACAGTTGACTCGCTAGTTTCGCCTGAAAACTTTGTGAACTTGGGTACATTAGTGCCTCTAGGCAACTCTGTCTGCATGACATAATCTGATATGGGGGATGTATAATTTGGACGTCGAAGTCCAGTACTAAGGCCATTATTGGCCATAACCCTTTCTATCATGGCAGTTAAGTTATTTTCCGTAGCCATATTTTCTCTCCTGACTCTCTGAACGATTTCATCTGGGTGTTCTTTCCTACCCACTATCCTTAATCTGGGTCTTACTTCCTCCATCTCCTGTTGAACAGAAACAGTTATTTGATTCGAAGCCTCCAAATCTATTACTTGGTTCCCTTCGATTGCCGCTGTTCTCTATGGGGCAACTACATTATTAGTGGTTGTCCTAGACGGAGGGACCACATCTTGAATACGTTCCATAATGGGTCCTTCTTCTCGATACAAAGGCTGCTTGTCCTTTCGTTTAGGGTATGGAACTCCCATGAAATCTGCCATTCGATTCATCTGAGATGATATCTTTTGGAAAATCTCCACATTCTCTCGATTCGTACTAGTAATATTTGTTGCTAGTGGATTCAAAATTGAAGCCAATTCCTTGGCCAGGACCCCTAACATATCATGGTTGCTTGCATCCATTTCTTGTCGGAATGCTGCTTGATTACTTGTGGTGAAATTGGGTATTTGGGCAGAGAAGCCAGTATTTTGTGCACTTCGACCCACTGAACCAACATTTGGCGAAAACGTCGCATTGTTAGTTGTAGTATATGTAGGTCCTGCCCCTCGTACGCCTGTTCCATATGGATATGGCATTCCGTATGGGTAGTTTGGCCTCCATTCGAACGCAGAGTTCGACCCTGGGTTGAATAAGTTATTTGCAGCATTTGTCGAGAAAAGTGGTATCTCGTTTGCGCTTGTAGATGCAGGTGCGGTAGTTGACACTGAAACTGGAATAGTCCCTGATGGTTCTGTATTATTCTCAGGTATAGCCTGGGAACTATCTGTGGGTCTCGATCCATTTGGACCCGGTGTATCTCGCGTTCCTTGAGTTGAAGTTGAAACGTGCGCAGAATTTGCCGCTCCTGATCCTGAGCCATGTGGGGGATCTTGATCTCCCCCTGCATTGGTCGTGACGACCATTTTCCTGTTGTACCTTCGTTTGGGAATCGGTTGTGCACTGTTTGTTAATTTACCGTTCCTAAGGTTCATACAAGGTCTTGATATTGTCTAGACAAAATAAAACAATTGATTAAAAACAATCTGCTTGACACAGTCCCACCGGGTGTGCCAATTTGTTTACGGTGATTTCCGGTAAACAACCGCTAGTCTTCCAAACTATAATAAATATGATTTGGTTACTCGCAGGATCGACTAGATTGATCCTAGAGCATAGTCAAAAAGATTGTTATTCGAACCATGTTTATGATTTGTCTTGAAAATAAGAATTACTCAATCGAAATAATAAAGGTTAGCAATCACTTGGTTATACACGTAAATATAACTCTAGCGAAAGGTAAGTCAAGATAAAACATAGGACAAAAACTGTAAAAGTACAAGAATCTTAAAGTGCAGAAATGTTAAATACTTCAAAGATAAATAACATGAAAATAAAGAATGCAGGAATGTAAATGGCAAGAAGTAAACGAAATGCAATAATATCGAAAGATACTTGAAAATAAAGGAAAATACACATGTATTAAAATGGTGGTGGTGTCATACGTACATTTCTCAGCGAACTCTTTCTCTTAACACTTGATACTTGAGTAATATGTGAGTGATTTGTACAAAATGAACACCCTGAATCCTAACATTAGAACCCTTATTTATACTAGTTTCGACCTTAACGGTCCTACGCTAATTTAATGCCACGTTTCTCATGAGAATCCCCGGAAAGCCATCTGTCTCTGGACAGTTATGCAAACTTCTTCGAATTTCAAATCTTCCCGCCTGAATCCTCCTTCGACGCGTGGCAATATAACTTAACATTAAAATACCACGGAAATACACTAAGCATCAGTACTTAACATATTTCGTAAAATTTGTCTAAGTCTCGAAGATATACATTCCTACTAGTTTCAGCATTCACTATCTTCGTTATGACTTAAAATTCTTCATTCTCGAAACATGGCCATCAGGAGCCATTTTATCTTCAAAGATGGTCATCAATAACCACCTCCTTCAAATTTCAGATCTTCGAAGGACATTTTCTTCCTAAACGAAATCTTTAGCTAACAGTATGTTTTCTCTGGTTTGCAGGTAGAGGAAGGTAATCATCTGTTCATTCATTGTGTTATGATAAGAAAAGTTTGGGAGATGATTCAAAATTGGTTGGGAATTAACAGCAATGAAGAGCTATTGTGTTCAACTCACTTTTTAAAATTACTGGAGATTATGCAGGAGTCATGTTCATTCAAAAAAGCAGGGGCGATGTGGCTTGTAACATGTTGGTGTATATGGAATCAATGTAATGATATTATCTTTAACAATGCTGTCCTTAACATGGACGAGATTGTTCATAAGATAAAAATGCATTCTCGGTGGTGGTTGGGGATTGGGACTAAAAGAAAATCCATGTGTAACTGATATGAGTGGTTTCATTCACCACTAGATTTTTGTAAATAAGGTGTTTATTATGGGTGGAGTATCTCTATAACTTTTGTAGGTGAATTTGTATTTTGCTTGAGTACTTTTTGTACTCTTATTAACATATCATGACTTATTAAAAAAAACATTACCCATTAAGAAATATCTCATAGTCTTGCCTAAATTCTCAATTCTTTATATTTTATTTTATTATTTACTTTTTTTTTCAGGTTTTCTTCTTCAAACCATAGATAAAGCAAATAAAGCCTATAAGGAATAAAACACATATTTACTTAAAACAAATAGTAAGTTATCTTCGCACTAAATATTACACCGTATATAATGTTCATCGTATTTATACGGTGACTAGTGTTTTTCATTAAAATAATAATATTTATAAAAAAAATTAAAAAAAATTATTTTTAAAATTTATTTTATAACACAAATATAAGAATGTATCATTAATCAACTTCATAATTATATTAACCATAAAATTATACATCATTAACCACTTATTTTACTTATAATTCATTAATCACTTTCACTACTTAATTAACCAATTAAATACATTCTATTAACCATATTCTGACACTAAATTATAAATGTATTAACCAACTTTTGCACTTTATTAATCAATTTTATTTTACAATTTAATATTTTTTATTTTAGTTTTAAGAACTCATTAACCAAGTTATGAACTGTATTAACCAACTTAACACATAATATTAATTAAAGTTAATTTATTAAATAAGATTTAATATTTGATGTCAGAACATTCGATAACCAAACTCTAAATTGTATTAATCAAATTTTTAAATACTATTAATCAAAGTTATTTTAGTGTAAAAATTATAAAAAAGCCAAATAAACTTGTTAATGTTCACTGTAATTGAGAACGGTGACTAGGATGTAGGTGTAATATTTAGTTTCAAAATAACATTACTCTAAAACAAATTAGCAGATGAGTGGAGAATCTCAATTTTCAATCCGTACAAGTCCTCTCTTTCACACTCCTTTCCGCTGCTGGAATATATGTAAAACACACGGAATATTACGGGTCAAATTTCACGACAGTTCTCACTATGAACACATGGCAACTTTTACAATTAATTAACAACGCATGAAATCAACTTCATAATAATTGATTTAAAATTAAATATGGAGTATATTGTATTATGGTTTCCACTCTCAATACAGTGTACTAACTAGGATTTTGTGATTGTGATCAATCAGTGATCATGATAAGAAGGATCTGGTTGTTGGATGTCGAAATGAACCTTCACTTGCAAGTTCCAAATGAATTTTTTCACTGTTTCTTTCATTAGAAATATTAGCTGGATTTCATTGTTTCTATCTTTGAAAAAAATACTTGAAACTTCTGGAGGTTGGTTTTACATCTCTCTGTTACATGTTTTGTAGAATATCTTATCCAGTATCTACCAAAGGGACCCAAACTATCTCGACCATAAATGCAGATGCATGCATGTATGCTTGAGACATTTTTATAATGTACCATATCTGTACTTTGGTACTTATGTCCTAACTGGCCCGTACCAACTGTAGGACCATCCGTACCCTTATACAACAAGGAGGAAAACATCTATGAAAGTTACGACAACTAATTAATACAGCCAGAGGAAATTGTAGGGCCAATTGGGTTGAATAGCACAAATCTCAACCACCCAAGGAGCCAGCTAGTTCAATGCTTGCATGCATGCATTTGAGGCTTTTCTAGAGTTGAGAATGATATCAAGGGGGACAAGTAGTTGCATTTTGATTTTGTTTTTGACAATAGCACGTAGTTACTTATTTGGACTGGCCAAAGAGTTCAATAAAATCAGTTTAAGTTGGAGGTCCAATCCAATTTCACGTTCACCCAAGCTGACAAACATACACGCTTTTACGAGGAAGTCCTACATTAGAGTGAGACAATGCTCCATCTCAATAGTTGGATTCATCTAATGGTCCCCCGTGTGAGACACCACATTCTTTAGAGAAGATTTTAGCTGTTGTTCCTATATAAGTGTCACCTCACAACACATAACGTACCGATAATTATATGCTCGTCAATTTTACTCCTCAGACTTCATTAGCTTGAGTATTAGAGTGTTAACTTTGCAGATACACCCTCTCCTCTAATTACCGGAGACTTCCACTACTGTGCCAGAGATCTTTCATCGAGGACTTCACCAACTCACCATTTATTTTCTATCCCACTCCAAAAGAGCGGCACCACATAGAAATTGTCTCTTAACTTTTGCAAAATTCCACACCAAATATCTCTGACCCTTTTTGTTGCGCCACCACAAGCAATTCTGTTGGCCGATCCAATTGCCATTAACTTTACAACAATAATCACGGTAGCCTCCAGAGCGATTTGATCCATAGTTATCGCAACGCTTCCCCATAAACTAACTCCCGGTCATTCATTCAAGCACTCCACAATATCAATGCACGATTCACACGCTCATGTTTGAGGAACCACTCCCTTCACCTGTAGCGAATGTCCCACTTCTGGTAACTTCTCCAATTGCTACATTTCAGCATATCCTGCCTCCTTGGCCGATTGATTGGATAAGGGAACTCTCAGATCTCATAGTCAGTTTGATCATTTCAACTACAATCTCAAGTTCACACTCCAAAGCAACTTCATCGCCTCCACAATCGCAATTGTTGGAGTAAAATGTGACTTATAATCTCCAACGTCTCTGAGTTGCGCTCGGGATGCAAGGTGCAAACAAGCTTGAGATGAACATTTATAATTTGATTGGGGCTCAGCTAAGGGCACACTACTACAAATAACACGTATATTGGAAAAGCTTTAACCTTACACAATAAAAAACTGAGGTATAAACACTGGGGGCACCAATTCTTTTTGGTTAAGAAAAATATAAATATATCCCTCAGGTTACAGTGAATAAATCAAGGATAAAGTAACTAAGGGATACACTTAGAATCCTAACAACTATAGTTTATACTTTATTTTTTAGTTCATTACATTCCTTTGATTTTTCTAAAAACCGAGCAGAAATATTACTCATTTTTTCCTATAAAGCACGTGTTCATTAAGTTTTACCCTAACCTTACACATTTGGTGTCTCTCAACTTCGTAAACATCATTCTCTTAGATGGATTGTAAGACAGAAAAATGTTTAAGATATCATAATTAGTTAGGAAATCTTTTAAGGTTGTGTGTTGTTCTTGTTATTGTTGTCGTCGTTGTCGTTGTTATTGTTCTTATTGTTTTTGTTATTTACCAACCTTGTGAAACTGCATATCCTTAGGGGGAGACTGTTGCATATCCCATTCAAGGGAGCACCCCCAATACAACTATTTTGTTGCTTGTCTTTTCACTTTCATTTATTATTATTATTTACTGAGCCTCCTTCGTGATTGCACATCTCTGAATCAAGTTTGAATCAATTTGTTTATCTGTTTTTATAAGCATAAATCAATTTGTCATATTTGAGATTTCATCAAGATGGTTTAAGTCAATTGGTAGATCTAATAAAGCAAGAATCATAGGTGATATCAATTCAGGTCATGTGGGAAGTGGAATCTCAAACTATCTTGAAAAACATGAAAAATGATATTTCTTGTGTGTGATTCAAATCACTCACAATCTATGACTCGAATCATGCAAAACATAGTAAAAACATGAAAATTTTGGTGTCTGCAATTCGAATAAAAAATTACACCTGATTGAAATCATGCAACTCTGTGATTCGACTCATAGTTTGTGCATGACTCGAATCACAATTTTCCTGGTAGTCACTAACTTGTCTAATTCGAATCAAGCTTTACACATAATTTGAATCATGAACCTATCTGATTCGAATCATAGTCTAATCCCAAGAATATGAGTCACTTTTTATATGAGATCTTATTTCACTCTACTTGCTCATTTGACTCAAATGATGAAATGCTCTTGGCTTGAATCAAACTAACTTTTAGAATGCATAAATCAATTGTTATTTTTGAGATTTGATCACTATGGTTTAAGTCAATTGGTTGATCTAATAAAACAAGAATCATAGGTGATATCAATTCAGGTCATGTGGGAAGTGGAATCTCAAACTATCTTGAAAAACTTGAAAACTTGAGATTTCTTGTGTGTGATTCAAATCACTCACAATCTATGACTCGAATCATGCAAAACATAGGAAAAACATGAAAATTTTGGTGTCTGGAATTCGAATAAAAAATTACACCAGATTTGAATCATGCAACTCTATTATTTGACTCACAGTTTGTGCATGACTTGAATCACAGTTTTCCTGGTAGTCACTAACTTTTCTAATTTGAATCAAGCTTTACACATGATTTGAATCATGAACCTATCTGAATTGAATCACAGTCTAATCCCAAGAATATGAGTCACTTTTTATATGAGATTTTATTTCACACTACTTTCTCATTTGACTTAAATCATGAAATGATCTTGGCTTGAATCAAACTAACTTTTTCCACTCATTTTTAGAATGCATAAATCAATTGTTATATTTGAGATTTTATCATGATGGTTTAAGTAAATTGTCGGAGTTAATGAAACAAGAACCATGAGTGTTATCAATTCAAGTCATGTGGGAAGTGGAATCCCAAGCTATCTTGAAAAACTTGAAAAATTATGATTTCTTGTATGTGATTTGAATCACTCACAATCCATGACTCGAATAAAGAAAAACAGAGGCAAAATAGGAAAATTTTGGTGTCTGTAATTCGAATCACATATTACACCTGATTTGAATTATGCAACTCTGTAATTCAAATCATACTTTACGCAAGACTCGAATCATAAATTTCATGGTAGCCACTAACTTGTCTAATTTGAATCAAGGTTTACACATGATTCGAATCATGAACCCGTGTGACTTGAATCATAGCCTAATTACAGGAAAATGGGTCACTTTATTTATGGGATCTTGTTTCACACTACTTGCTCATTTGACTCAAATCATGAGATGCTCTTGGCTCGAATCTAACTAACTTTTTCCATCCATTTTTGTGCTTAATCTCAAGCACATATAAAATCATTTTATCATCGTCTTTCAGTAACAACTTTAGTAAATCTCATAATCAACATTGTGATTTTCTATGAAATAAACATCCTATCACTTTTGAAAAAGTTCAAAAACCCTTGCAATCGAATTTCTTTAATCTTTAACCTCTAATTTTGATTTCAGATCTTGATAATGATAAATTTGTAATTGATCAAGGGAGACGCCATCTTAAAACTAATCGTTCTTGAAGATTAGGTAAATTTTTTTTCAGGGTTTCTGAAAGATTGAGGTTCTTGTCATTGGTACTGACAAATTCCAGTGAAAAGAAGAAGGTTCTACTCTCAAGATTATCTTGGTAGTGACTGTATGGAAGGGTATAGACAAGGTGGAGTTCTTCTCTAATCTTTAGACAGTTCATCGCTCAAAGAATTAGTAGGATCGCGGGGTGATTGCTACACTTAAAGGCTTGGAGAAAATTGGTGATACTATAGAGGATTCAAGAGGCGTGAATCGAGTAAAGATTACACAGAAGAGTTCGACATTGCACTGTATACAAGTCAAGATCATGATATGAGATTTTTTTTCTCAACAATATTGTGGATAAGTGATTGTATGAACTCTGATATTTTTCAAAATAAAAAGGAACAAAGTAGGTCCCAATGGGAACCGTTGAAGAGTGCAGTAGGCAAAACAAGGACAAACACTGAAGCACTATAAATCTTGGTGTCTTCTCTCTCTCTAGTATTTAATTTTTGTAGGATATTGCAAGCTTAGGTATTTCAATTCTTAGAGTAGTTTATCGTTTATTCAGTTGGTAGTGATTTATTACGTAAGGTTAAATTTTGTTAGAATTGGTGCCTAATCGAGTGGTGATTAAATTTTGAGAAACTGTTGAATTCAAAATTCATTGAAATTAAATCGCTGTATAATCACTCCCTATGAAGTATACAATTAGTATCAATTGAATACCTTTGCGTATCAACATTAAATTATCTTTGGTATTTGTGAAGTGATTAAGTGTTAACGTGATCAAGTTTAAATAAAAGTATAGTCCTCATATTTTCGCTCTAAATCTTCTTAGTGCAACTCTGAAAAATCTCTAATAATCCATTTTCGTAAATCTTCTTAGTGCAACTCTGAAAAACTTATGATAATCCATTTTGAAAAACTACTTTTGAGAAAATCTTTTGAATGTTTTTTATTAAGTAATCTTTATTCAACTCCGTTCTAGACTTTTATGAGTTATATTCTTTCCAATGTAATAGATGATATGATTTTGAGAAAAAAAGTGCAAATAACCAACTTTAAAAAAAAATTACCTAAAAAACCAGGTTTTAGGAAAAATTATCTGGGTAACCAGGTTTGGGAGGTGCCCTACACATAGGAGCCACCTCCCATGGCGCCATAGTTAAAAAGTTTGTTCATATGCGCCACCCCAGGTTGCGCCATAGTGTTAGGGGGGAACTTTAAGCCACCTCAGGTGGCGCCAATGTTGCCCAGTTTTTTATTTTATTTTTTATTTTAAATATTTTTAATAAAAAACTACTAAATAAATAATTAGAATTGCGGGAATATATATTAATGATATAAGACGATGCATTACAATTGGAAATACGGAAAAAACATTACAAATACGGGAAATACATTACAAATACGGGAAAAACATTACAAATACGAGAAATACGAGAATATATTTTTAAAAAACATTAAAATTGTTCTAATCTTGACCCTTATGACCGTCAGTTTCGCAAGAAGGCGCTGTTCGGATCTGTTGGGAAGGTGGTCGACGACCCCCCTCTAGTCCTTGGATGTTCTCGTTGTGTTTGAGTAGGTGGGCCTCAGATTAGCCCCTCCATGCGCTCGTTGGACATGTAGTCTTCAATCCTACTGTCAAAGAGTCGGGTCCCCATGCCCTTATAGATTTATCGTGGTGGTGGGGTCGCCTCGTATGGTTGGTAAAACCCAGCGCTTGAGTTGGCTTGGAAAAAAGGCATTGTTTGTTGGGGTGTGGTTTAGCCATGTTGTTGTTGTGATTGTTGGGAGCTATGGTAAAGTGATGATTGCGTGATCATTGGCTTGTTTGGGTCGTATTCATCATCTGGGCCCATGTCGGGGATGGGTTGCCTAGTGGAGGGGCCCGTGTCATGGTGCTGTTGGGTGAAGCCCCATGAGCGATGGGTTGCGTAGTTGAGGGGCCCGCGTCATGGTGCTGTTGGGTGAAGCCCCATGAGTGTTGTTGGATGAGTTGATTTTGGTAGGGCGTTTGATACTCTTCACGGTAAGGGTGTTCGGAGGTTTGATGGTGTTGGTACTGTGTTTGGTGAAAGCTTGGTTGGCTTGGTATACGTTGTTGGCGTTGTTGTTGCTGCGGAAAGTTTCAAGCCTTTCGCATGCCTTGCTCTCATGTAATAGCAGCATGTTCGTATGCGCACCAAGATCCCTTAGCACTTTTATCTCCCATTTACAAGGCGGGGACCTTGCTCGGAGTGTACAAAAATGCATTTCAAGTGATGGCAAAGGAGGATTATTGGCCTGCGTATGAGGGGGACGTGGTTTGGCATAATGACAACATGCGGCGAAAGAAAAGAGGTCGACCCAACAGCACACGCATCAGAACCGAAATGGATGATCATGAGAAAATGGTAAGAAAGTGTGACATATGTCGTCAATTCGGGAACAATAAAAGTACATGTCCTAATCGTGGAGCAACCTCCACCAACAATTAATTGTATGTCATGTGTTTGTACTACTTATGTTTTTGTAGTTGTATTTGTACTACTTATGTATTTATATTCGTATTTGTACTACTTATGTATTTGTATTATCTTTTATTAAATCAACTAGTATTTCATGTATTTGTACTATCTTTTATTAAATCAACTAGCTATGTATTTGTACTAACTTTAATTAAATCAACTACTCATGTATTTGTCTTGTAGTGAAGCTGTCTTCATGTTCCATACTGTCAGTCTGTATTTTGGACAGTCAAATATGCATGCTTTCGTCTAGTCCCGTCAAGTCAGGCGTTGATCAGTGTGCTTGCATTTATCATACAAGTTAGGCGTGCTTGTAAGTAGTACGCAACAGTACTCCTTTTCTACCACTACTATTATAAATTAGGGGTTCCTAGGGTTGAATTTATACACAGAAACACAAACACCAAACACAAACACAACAATGTCTCGCATTAGGTCAGATGGAGATCACCGGACAACAGAGCCCCCACCCTGGAGATCAACATGGCGTCTCGAACCAGAACCGGAGTATCGTAGAAGAAACGGGCATGTCATATTTGAAGGATAGAAAAACACTTAGAAAGGGGGGGGGGGATTGAATAAGTGTGACTTTAAATCTTGGACGATAAAAATAAATTGCACAATTATTTTTATCCTGGTTCGCTGTTAACGAAGCTACTCCACTCCACCCCCGCAGAGATGATTTACCTCAACTGAGGATTTAATCCACTAATCGCACGGATTACAATGGTTTTCCACTTAGTCCGCAACTAAGTCTTCCAGAGTCTTCTGATCACACACTGATCACTCCAGGAACAACTGCTTAGTTCACTCCTAAGACTTTCTCTAGAGTCTACTGATCAACCTGATCACTCTAGTTACAAACTGCTCAGCCAACTGCCAAGACTTCCTAGAGTATACTGATCAACACGATCACTCTAGTTCCTTACAACTTAATGTAATTCTAAGAGTATTACAAATGCTTCTTAAAAGCGATAATCACAACTGTGATATTTCTCTTACAGTTTAAGCTTAATCTCACTAAAATATTACAACAGCAATGTAGTGAGTTGATGAAGATTCTGAGCTTTGATTGAACATCGTTTCAGCAAGTTAATTTGAATTGTCTTTGTTCAGGATCGTTAACCTTGCTTCTCATCAGAACTTCATATTTATAGGCTTTGAGAAGATGACCGTTGAGTGCATTTAATGCTTTGCGTGTTCCGTACAGCAATGCATTTAATGTTATACGCTTTTGTCAACTACCTCGAGCCTTGTTCACGCTGTGTCTACTGACGTTGCCTTTAGTAGCTATAACGTTCCTTTTGTCAGTCAGCATAGTCTGCCACGTGTACTTCCTTCTGATCTGATGTTTGTGAATACGACGTTTGAATATCATCAGAGTCAAACAGCTTGGTGCATAGCATCTTCTGATCTTCTGACCTTGAAGTGCTTCTGAGCGTGATACCATCTTCTGATCTTCAGTGCTTCTGATCTCATGTTCTTCTGATGCTTCCATAGACCCATGTTCTGATTCTGCTTCGACCATCTTCTGATGTCTTGCCAGACCATGTTCTGATGTTGCATGCTGAACCATTTGAGACACAACTTCTGAGCGCTGAATTATGCGTACTCTTTATATATTTCCTGAAAGGGAAATTGCATTGGATTAGAGTACCATATTATCTTAAGCAAAATTCATATTATTGTTATCATCAAAACTAAGATAATTGATAAGAACAAATCTTGTTCTAACAATCTCCCCCTTTTTGATGATGACAAAAACATATATAAATGATATGAATTTGCGATCAGAAAGAGTAGACGGCAAAAGACAAATTACACAGCTATAGCATAAGCATATGAATATGTCTCCCCCTGAGATTAACAATCTCCCCCTGAGATAAATAATCTCCCCCTGAAATAAATACTCGAAGAACTTTGATAAAAGACTTCCCTGATTATTTCGGTAGAGACGATCATATAAGCTTCCGCCTTCAGAGAATTCATAGCTTCTGACTTCTGCTTCCATTGAACAGCTTCAGAACTTGAATTTCTTTAGATCCTTAGAACACTCACAGCTTCTGATTCCTGCTTCCATCGTGGACAGCTTCAGAACTTGAATTTCTTTGATCTTCAGAACATTCACAGCTTCTGACTTCTGCTTCCATTCAGGACAGCTTTAGAACTTGAATTTCTTTGATCTTCAGAACATTCACAGCTTCTGATTTCTGCTTCCATTCAGGACAGCTTCAGAACTTGAGTTTTCTGGATCTTTTAGAACATTCACATCTTCTGATTTCTGCTTCCCTCGGATAGCTTCAGAACTTTGAATGTCTACCAATCATCACTTCATGCTAGATTTGTATCAGAACATTGTTGAATGTACCAGAGCATCATCAGAGCATCTCTACATCCTGAAATGTTACAGAACAAAAACTAAACGACAAAAGTCAGCATGAACGAGTTAGAACATAAAATGTATGTTTGAACACATTATATGAATCAGAGCCATATAGGCTGATATAATGTATCAGAGCAAATAATGTATCAGAGCCATAACATTATATGTATCAGAGCAAATAGAATTTTGTCAGAACAGGATAGACAATGATATTCAAATTCTATTATCAGTGCTTCTGATTCATTCTTCTTTCTTGCTTCTGATCTCTGAAGCTTGACAGCACTCAGCTTGCTTCAGTTTCCAAGAGCTTATTCCTTTTACAGAATAACGCTTCTTATGGTTTTGCTTCTAGTGTTTGCTTCTGAAGATTCACTTCACTTCTGTGTACCTGCACAACACTTAAACCATATAGAACTTGCAGTTCTTGTTAGTGAATGTGTGGGAGCCTTTACCCAGCAACTGATAGATTTAATCAAATCATTTATCATTTATCTTCTCCCCCTTTTTGTCATAACATCAAAAAGAATATTAAAAAAGATTCAGATGTATAAAACGACAAAAGAAAACATTTACTGGAATGTAAAACACAAAGAAACTTTTCATTGATAATCAAAAGATATTACAAAAGGTTCCTATGTTTAACAAGATGAGAAACATTCCTAGCAAATACAAAGTAGAATTTCCAAAGAGGAAATGACTACAAAAATTAAAAAATACAACATTCGGTCAAGAAACTCAACATAGAAGTTGAGCATATCTTCCCACAACTCAAGAAAGTCTTCTGTCTTTGGATGAAAGTTGATAACAACATCAAAGAAGGATCTGACTTGAGAGGTATTAGAAGAGCCATCCCGAGATGCACAGAGATCTGTCGCCTTTGAGTCATGGAGCTTCAACAGACTTAGGGTGAACGCTAGGTTTTGAGAGAAGAAATGAAAAACGAGAGAGAGAGAGAGAGAGAGAAAAAAACTTTAAGAGGAAAACAAAGAGATAGGAAACCAAAAACCATTTTGAAGAGTATTTAAAAGAAAATAAAATGAAACGAATGATGACTAGCATTTAATGTTACGTGACGTGAGGAGAGATAATAAAGACAAATGAGGTGACTAGCACAGTTACCTATGGTCGGCGTCCCTTCAACTGCACGCGCGCTTATCCATGAATAGTAACGACAGGTTTACCATCCCGAGATAAAACGTAACAGCTGTTTTGCTTTAAAAGAGGTTCTGAATCAACTTAGACAATGAAACGTTAGTAATAACCGAATCATAATTTCTAAAAGAATTCAATCAGAACTTCTGATTAAAAAAAAATGTTCCACATTCATTTCAGAAGATACTCATACATGAGAACTTCTCATCTTCTCATTCTGGGCATAAATCCATACTGATGTTCTTCAGAATGAACTTAAACCTATCTTCAGCTAGGGGTTTTGTAAAGATATCAGCCCATTGATGGTCTGTATCAACAAAGTTTAAAGATATAACACCCTTCTGAACATAGTCCCTTATGAAATGATGTTTTATCTCAATATGTTTAGCTTTTGAATGAAGAATAGGATTCTTAGATAAACATATAGCAGAAGTATTATCACAGAATATAGGAATGTTACTCTCAAATATCTGATAATCTTCTAACTGACTCTTCATCCAGAGCATCTGTGTACTACAACCAGCAGCTGCGACATATTCTGCTTCTGTGGTTGATAGAGCAATGGTTGCTTGCTTCTTGCTGTACCAGGAGATTAAGTGACTTCCAAGAAATTGGCAACTTCCTGAAGTACTTTTTCTTTCAATTCTGTCTCCAGCATAATCAGCATCGCAGAATCCTACTAAGTTGTATTCTTTAGATTTTCTGTAAACTAAACCAACATTAGTAGTACCTTTCAGATACCTTAGAATTCTCTTAACAGCAGTTAAATGAGATTCTCTAGGATCTGATTGGAATCTAGCACACAAACAAACACTGAACAGAATGTCAGGTCTAGAAGCAGTCAGATATAGAAGAGATCCAATCATACCTCTGTATAACTTCTGATCTACCTTCTTACTTACCTCATCCTTACCTAGGATGCATGTTGGATGCATAGGAGTTTTGGCTTCTTTGCAGTCCAGAAGATTAAACTTCTTCAGAAGTTCCTTCACATACTTGGTTTGGTGAACATACGTTCCTTCTGATGTTTGATTTATTTGTATTCCAAGGAAGTACTTGAGTTCTCCCATCATGCTCATTTCAAACTCAGCCTGCATAGACTTAGCAAACTCCTTTCCAAGTGTAGCATTAGATGTTCCAAAAATAATATCATCTACATATATTTGACAAATTAAGATATCCTTTTTAAAGGTTTTACAAAAGAGAGTAGTGTCCACTTTTCCTCTAGTGAAACCATTATCCAGAAGGAAAGAACTTAAGCGTTCATACCAAGCTCTGGGAGCCTGTTTCAATCCATACAATGATTTCTTAAGTTTAAAAACATGATTAGGAGACATAGAGTCTTCAAAACCAGGAGGTTGATGGACATAAACTTCTTCATCTATATAACCATTTAAGAAGGCACTCTTAACATCCATCTGATAGAGAGTGATGTTATGTTGAGTGGCAAAAGAAATTAATAAGCGAATAGATTCTAACCTGGCCACTGGTGCAAAGGTTTCTGTATAATCAATCCCTTCTTGCTGACTATAACCCTGAGCCACCAGTCTGGCTTTGTTCCTTACCACTTCACCTTTCTCACTGAGCTTGTTTCTGAAGACCCATTTTGTACCAATTATATTGAATCCATCTGGTCTAGGAACAAGATCCCAAACATCATTCCTTGTAAACTGATTCAGTTCTTCTTGCATAGCAATTATCCAGTCTGGATCTTCTAGAGCATGATCAACAGAAGTTGGCTCGATCAAAGATACAAGACCTAATTGACAGTCTGCATTGTTCTTAAGGAATGCTCTTGTTCTGATTGGATCATCCTTCTTTCCAAGAATGACATCTTCTGAATGACCGGAGATGAGTCTGGATGATCTTCTGACAAATGGTTCTTCAGAAATGCTTAGATCCTCCAGAGAAGCTGATACTTGATCTTCCGATTCTTTGCTTCTGAGAGGTTCTGCTTCTGATGCGTTGCTTCTTGGCTCAACAACTTCTGATATGTCAATATCACAATCTGCAAAATTATCAAACTGCTTTGGTTTTTCAGAACCAAGCTTATCATCAAACCTGATATTGATTGATTCTTCTACAACCAATGTTTCAGTATTGTATACTCTGTAGCCTTTTGAGCGTTCAGAATATCCAAGAAGAAAACATTTTTGTGCTTTGGAATCAAACTTACCAAGATGATCTTTAGTGTTCAGAATAAAGCATACACATCCAAAAGGATGGAAATATGAAATGTTGGGCTTTCTATTCTTCCACAATTCATAGGGAGTCTTATTTAGAATAGGTCTGATAGAGATTCTATTCTGAATATAGCATGCAGTGTTTATTGCTTCTGCCCAGAAATGCTTAGCCATATTGGTTTCATTGATCATGGTTCTGGCCATTTCTTGAAGAGTCCTATTCTTTCGTTCTACAACTCCATTTTGCTGTGGAGTTCTAGGACAAGAGAAATCATGGGCAATACCATTTTCTTTGAAGAATTCTTCAAAGGATTTGTTCTCAAATTCACCACCATGATCACTTCTGACCTTTATGATTTTACACTCTTTTTCAGATTGAATCTGAATGCAGAAATCAAAGAACACTGAATGAGTCTCATCCTTGTGTTTCAAGAATTTTACCCATGTCCAGCAGCTATAATCATCTACGATGACTAATCCATATTTCTTTCCTCTGACAGATGCTGTTTTGACTGGTCCAAACAGATCAATGTGCAAGAGTTCTAATGGCCTTGAGGTAGAAACAACATTCTTAGACTTGAATGCAGGTTTGGAGAACTTGCCCTTCTGACATGCTTCACAAAGAGCATCTGATTGGAATTTCAGATTAGGGAGTCCTCTGACCAGATTCAGTTTGTTAATCTGAGAAATCTTTCTCAAACTAGCATGACCTAATCTCCTGTGCCAGACCCACTGCTCTTCAGAAACAGACATAAGACAAGTCACCTTCTGACTCATAAGATCTTGCAGATCTGTCTTATAAATGTTGTTCTTCCTCTTGCCTGTAAATAGGATTGAGCCATCCTTCTGATTTACAGCCTTGCAAGACTCTTGATTAAAGATTATATCATAACCATTGTCACTCAATTGACTGATAGATAAGAGGTTATGAGTTAATCCTTCTACAAGAAGTACATTAGAGATGGAAGGAGAGTTACCAGACTTTATAGTTCCAGAGCCAATTATCTTGCCCTTCTGATCTCCTCCGAACTTGACTTCTCCTCCAGACTTAAGCACCAGGTCTTGGAACATAGACCTTCTTCCTGTCATGTGTCGCGAGCATCCAGAGTCCAGGTACCATGACATGTTGTGCTTTGTCCTTCTTGCAGCCAAGGATATCTGCAATAGGAATAATCTTATCCTTAGGTACCCACATTTTCTTGGGTCCTTTCTTGTTAGATTTTCTCAAGTTCTGTTTGAACTTGGATTTAGCATTGTAAGCAATAGGAGGAACAACATGATAATTCTTAATGTGAGTTTCATGATATTTCCTAGGTTGTGTCACATGCTTCTTAGTGTGTGTAATGTGAAAACTTTGTGCATGTGAAGTGTGCCTAATATCATGTGAGTGGCCATACTTGAACTGATCATACAATGGCTTGTATGTGATTTTCATCTCATCAACAGGTTCAAGTTTGTATGGGATTTCACCCTCAAAACCAATGCCGACTCTTTTGTTTCCAGACACAGCATATATCATAGAAGCTAGCTGACTTCTGCCAATACTTCTAGATAAGAACTTCCTGAAACTTAAATCATATTCTTTCAGAATATGGTTTAGACTAGGAGTGGATTTTTCTGAATTAGAAGGAGATCCAACATTATTGGATAATTTTAAAAGTTTTTCTTTTAATTCAGAATTCTCCAACTCAAGCTTCTTTGTTTCAAATTCAAATTGCTTTTTCAGCTTTTTGTATTTGAGACTGATCTGAGACTTGAGTTCCAGAAGTTCAGTTAGACCGGAAACTAACTCATCTCTAGTAAGTTCAGAAAATACCTCTTCAGAATCTGATTCTGATGTAGATTCTGATCCGTCATCTTCTGTCGCCATCAGCGCACAGTTGACCTGCTCATCTTCTGAATCATCTTCTGACTCATCCCAGGTTGCCATAAGACCTTTCTTCTTATGAAACTTTTTCTTGGGACTTTCCTTCTGAAGATTTGGACATTCATTCTTGTAGTGTCCAGGCTCATTGCATTCATAGCACATGACCTTCTTCTTGTCAAATCTTCTTTCATCAGAAGATTCTCCACGTTCAAATTTCCTTGAACTTCTGAAGCCTCTGAACTTCCTTTGCTTGGTCTTCCAGAGTTGGTTTAGCCTTCTGGAAATCATGGACAGTTCATCTTCTTCTTCAGATTGTGATTCTTCAGGATCTTCTTCTTTGGCCTGAAAAGCGTTAGTGCATTTCTTGATATTTGATTTTAATGCAATAGACTTACCTTTCTTTTGAGGCTCATTTGCATCCAGCTCAATCTCATGGCTTCTCAAGGCACTGATCAGCTCTTCCAGAGAAACTTCATTCAGATTCTTTGCAATCTTGAATGCAGTCACCATCGGACCCCATCTTCTGGGTAAGCTTCTGATGATCTTCTTTACATGATCAGCCTTGGTGTATCCTTTGTCAAGAACTCTCAATCCAGCAGTCAGAGTTTGAAATCTCGAAAACATCTTTTCAATGTCTTCATCATCCTCCATCTTGAAGGCTTCATACTTCTGGATTAAGGCTAGAGCTTTAGTCTCCTTGACTTGAGCATTTCCTTCATGAGTCATTTTCAAGGACTCATATATGTCATAGGCCGTTTCCCTGTTAGATATCTTCTCATACTCAGCATGAGAGATAGCATTCAGCAAAACAGTTCTGCATTTATGATGATTCCTGAAAAGCTTCTTTTGATCATCATTCATTTCTTGCCTTGACAGCTTTGCGCCACTGGCATTTACTGGATGTTTGTAACCATCCATCAGAAGATCCCATAGATCACCATCTAGACCCAGAAAGTAACTTTCCAGTTTATCTTTCCAGTATTCAAAGTTTTCACCATCAAATACCGGCGGTCTAGTATACCCATTGTTACCGTTGTATTGCTCAGCAGAGCCAGATGTAGATGTAGTCTTTTCACTTTCATCAACCATCTTTTAAATGAAGCGTTTTTCTCTTCCTGAATCTTTTCTAAACACGGTTAAGTGCTTGCACCTTAGAACCGGCGCTCTGATGCCAATTGAAGGATAGAAAAACACTTAGAAAGGGGGGGGATTGAATAAGTGTGACTTTAAATCTTGGACGATAAAAATAAATTGCACAATTATTTTTATCCTGGTTCGCTGTTAACGAAGCTACTCCAGTCCACCCCCGCAGAGATGATTTACCTCAACTGAGGATTTAATCCACTAATCGCACGGATTACAATGGTTTTCCACTTAGTCCGCAACTAAGTCTTCCAGAGTCTTCTGATCACACACTGATCACTCCAGGAACAACTGCTTAGTTCACTCCTAAGACTTTCTCTAGAGTCTACTGATCAACCTGATCACTCTAGTTACAAACTGCTCAGCCAACTGCCAAGACTTCCTAGAGTATACTGATCAACACGATCACTCTAGTTCCTTACAACTTAATGTAATTCTAAGAGTATTACAAATGCTTCTTAAAAGCGATAATCACAACTGTGATATTTCTCTTACAGTTTAAGCTTAATCTCACTAAAATATTACAACAGCAATGTAGTGAGTTGATGAAGATTCTGAGCTTTGATTGAACAGCGTTTCAGCAAGTTAATTTGAATTGTCTTTGTTCAGGATCGTTAACCTTGCTTCTCATCAGAACTTCATATTTATAGGCTTTGAGAAGATGACCGTTGAGTGCATTTAATGCTTTGCGTGTTCCGTACAGCAATGCATTTAATGTTATACGCTTTTGTCAACTACCTCGAGCCTTGTTCACGCTGTGTCTACTGACGTTGCCTTTAGTAGCTATAACGTTCCTTTTGTCAGTCAGCGTAGTCTGCCACGTGTACTTCCTTCTGATCTGATGTTTGTGAATACGACGTTTGAATATCATCAGAGTCAAACAGCTTGGTGCATAGCATCTTCTGATCTTCTGACCTTGAAGTGCTTCTGAGCGTGATACCATCTTCTGATCTTCAGTGCTTCTGATCTCATGTTCTTCTGATGCTTCCATAGACCCATGTTCTGATTCTGCTTCGACCATCTTCTGATGTCTTGCCAGACCATGTTCTGATGTTGCATGCTGAACCATTTGAGACACAACTTCTGAGCGCTGAATTATGCGTACTCTTTATATATTTCCTGAAAGGGAAATTGCATTGGATTAGAGTACCATATTATCTTAAGCAAAATTCATATTATTGTTATCATCAAAACTAAGATAATTGATAAGAACAAATCTTGTTCTAACAATATTCTCTCCAGTCAAACCTCTCATGCCGATTATGTTTTGGAATATCTCTTCCATCGAGCAACTCAAGAGGACTCTCATGCCCTTTTTAGAGGGGGAGTACGAATCCGGCAAACAAATCAGAAGCATCAAGAGGCTTAGAACAAGGGTTGCTGCCGTGACCGGAGAAACATAACAGTTCTGGGATAAGGTGGAATACGACATTGATTGCATTCAAATGATGCATGGACCAAATGACATTGTTTTAACCGTTGTAATTTCTTAGATGTTTTAGTTTTCTTATTTTATGTTAATGACTTTCAATGTACCTTTTAATTAATGAATGTTTTCTATCAATATCCTTTTTTCCGTGACAACAACCTGATTAAGTTCATGGAGTGAATGTTCCAAAATTTCATTTTAATCGGCGGTTTCACTGCAGAGAAAAACACATGACCATCTCTCTTAAAAACCGGCAAGTCAGCCATGGCAGCAAAAATGGAAGAAAATATGAGAAACGACTAAGAAAATGTGTGGAAAAATACCCTAACACATAGAAGCCACCCCATATGGCTCTTATGTACACAATTTGTACATAGGCGCCACTCACACAAAACTCTAATTTCCCCTAACACTATGGCGCCACCTGGGGTGGCGCATATGAACAAAATTTATAACTTTGGCGCCATGGGAGATGGCTCCTATGTGTAGGGCACCTCCCAAACCTGCTTACCCTCGTAATTTCTCCAAAAACCTGGTTTTTTGGATAATTTTTTTTTCTAAAGTTGGTTATTTGCATTTTCTATGATTTTTGGTGATAATATAATAACATTAATGATTTAAATTAAAATCATTTTAAAATTAAATAAAAGCTAATTAAACAATTTTTTTTCAAAATAATTTTGATTTTAGATTTAACTTAAACTAAAAAAACAAAATCTTGGCGATAAAAACTAGACTATGTAATAATAAAAAAAAAACTAGACGACTATTTTTCTTTGGTTTCCTTTTCTCTGTTAGATCCGAACCTCTTTGTTTCGGAGTATCTTATCTTATCCCACGGTCAACAAACGTGTCTTTCGGAAATGGCAAAAAGCTTCAACCCAAGTTCTCGAACCCAAACCGCTCTGGTTTTGCTGTTATGCTTCGTCTCTCTTTTTAGCCTCCCTCAAACTAAGGCCCTTTGGTTAAATCTCCCAAGTTCGGGAACTAAGTGTGTGTCGCAGGAAATCCAAACACACGTCGTCGTTTTAGCTGATTACTATGTTGTTGCTGAGAATATCAAGGGTCATCCCCTTCCTACTATTTCTGCCAAGGTATGTACATCCTTTTCTTTTTTTGTTTGAACTTAATACTTAATGCTTTATTTGGTCAATGTATGCTCTTAATTAGTTTTATTTATATAAATTAATTGCCAGCTTCTATTTATGGAAAGTTGAGTTCTTTTATGTTTGAATTTTAAGCTTAAGATTATAAATTTGATAATGAGGATAAAATCTAGGACCAAATTGGCATCTGTGTTGAATTTTCTAACTCTAATTTGTTGCTCCTTCCACATGTCTTGTTGTTTTTAGCAAATTTAGGACCAAATTCTTCTTGCTCTTGAAACTTAATGGTGTAAAATTAGGATATAAACTTAATGGTTCATAGTCCCTCAAGGCATGTAAATGGTCCAAGTAGTTAAAGGTGAAACCCTATCAGTCCAGAATTCCTTAAGTGCCAGCTCTCCAAGGTGTGAAGTGATTAGGTATAAAAAGATGATGGTAGAAAGTCCCTCAAGCATGAGGCATGTAAATGCGGAGTGATTAAGTCGAAAGACATGGCAGTTCAATGGTAAATGGTGGTCCTTTTTACGGTAAGACTTTGTTTGGGAGTTTGGAGGGGAGGGGAATGGAAGCTTCCGAAAACAAATTTTTAGAAAAATATTTGACATTTTTTGAAAGAATGATTTTGTAAAAATAGTTGAGATTTACAAGTTGGTTTTGTAAATTGAGTTATACCCGACTAAAATCGTGTTTCAATACAATTTTATCCGAGGTAATGAATTAACCCAGTTGTTCTAATACATGCCTGCCCTTTTATCTCAGGTAACATCTCCATATGGAAATAATCTTCACAACAATGAAAATGTCACCCAAGGTCAGTTTGCATTTACAACTACTGAGAGTGGTAACTACGTTGCATGCTTTTGGATGAGTACTAAAAGTCTAACTGGTTCCTCAATCAGCCTTGATTGGAAAACTGGAATCTCTGCCAAAGATTGGGACTCTGTTGCAAAACAAGAAAAAATTGAGGTAATAAATAAATTTCACTCATTCTCTTTATCATTGCCTTTGTAATATCTATACGGGATTTGTTTATATAAAAGTGTTTAATGAGAATCGTTTTGGACAATGGCGCAAGGGAGTTGAACTTGAGCTAAGCAAACTTGATGGAGCAGTGAAAGCCATTCATCAAAATCTGATATATTTGAAGAATAGGTAAAATCTCTTGTGTTCATTATGATATTGATTTCGCTTATATATGTGTTGTGTCAGCGATGAGATTGTTCATGTTCACTTTCTTTTTTCGTGGACATTGGTATAGGGAATCGGAGATGAGGGAAGTTAGTGAAGCAACTAATGGTAGAGTTGCTTGGCTGAGTATAATGTCTCTTGGCGTATGTGTTTCGGTTTCGGTGTTGCAACTATGGTATCTGAGACGCTACTTTCAGAAAAAGAAGATTATCTAGATTTTACTTGTAACAAACTTTTGTCAAAACCAAATTATTTTCTTTATGTTTTGGAGAATCTGTGATGTATTGTAGAGTTAATATTTTGTGGATTTTATTTTTCTGTATCATTGGAGGTTAGTAGTACAAGGGGTATAGCGGGAGTTACATATATACTGAATTTTTGAAGCCAAACTATTGATTATTGAAGTGAACCATATTGCACAAATAATTTTAAAACCGAACCATATGACAATGATTTTATTAAAGTTCATGTAACCGGTCTTAATTTTTATATACAAGATACACTAAATTTTCATATACAATTTTTGTATATTGTGTTAAGACAAGAAAAACCTTTAGGATATATTTAAAATATTATAACAATAAAATGTAATTTTATTCCAGTCCATTCCATTTTAAAATGTCCGAACTTAGCTCATAGATAGCAAATGTTATTTACCATCTTACTATTTTAAAATTAAAATATGGAGGTGTCAATAGCATATGCCAAAATAACTATTTGGGCTTGAGAAATGAGCTTTTCCAGGCCCACTGAAGTGATTTTGGGTTGAAATTTTTTAAATTTTTAATCAACGAATTCAGACGTGGTACGATTAGTGTTCCTGAGACAGAGAAGAATGGCGACGGTGGCACGCGCGGTGGCAGTCTTAGCCATAGCAAGACCCTCGGCGTTGTTACCCGGCGGCGGAAAAACTCAAAGATTTCTAAAATTCAAACCTCTTTGTAGTTCATCTTCACCTTCTTCTAGAAAACTGGTCCTTTACTCAAAACCCGGTTGCTGTTTGTGCGATGGTCTCAAAGAGAAGCTCCAAGCTGCATTCTTGCTCTCCGGTCCTCATTCTCTTACCGACGTCGATTTACAGGCATCTCTCTGTTTCTCTCTCTATCTTGTAGTTTTTACGTGTGAGTTTGAATTTGAAGTTTTTGATTTGATTATGTGTTCTTATTAGATAAGAGATATAACAAGTAATCCGGAGTGGGAAAAAGCTTATCAGTATGAGATACCTGTGTTGGCTAAAGTGCTTTCGGATGGAACTGAGGTTTGTTGTTTCACTCACTACTTCATATTATTGTTTCTTCTGATGTTTTTTATTTATCTATTGCCCATTGATTTGGATCCATTTATATAAGCTTATATAAGTATTTGTGGTAATGTTTGGTAGCTTATGACATGTAAATAAGCTGTTTTGAGTATTGTCTAGAATCTAGAGTAAGCATTTTGTTTTCTGGAATCTAGAGTATGGTCTTTAAAATTGGCTTTGTAAACTGATCGGCGAAGACACCGACTATGCACAAGGCTAAGGCTCTGGAAATGCTACAAAGACGAAAGAAAAGGGTCAAACTTAGTGCTTGGTTAAGGACTACTGGAAATGCTTTGTTTTTTGTCAGAGGTTCAGAGCATGTTGAGAAATGGTTAATTTTGGCCTACATTTTGAGTTTTGAAACTGATTTGTTAATGCTGTTTTCAAATGTTGACTATGCCGCATGTGTAATAATAACTGGACTAAGTGAATCAGGCAAGGAAAGAAGACATGGAAACAATATGACTCTGAGCCTTCAATATTGGAAGAGTGTAACTAGGGGTTCCTTAGAATCCTTATAGATAAAACCCATATTTTATTTTGATTGAAATCGAATGAAACCTAGTCATTTGTGTCGTTCGTTCTGCAATCTGGATCGTATATCCATTGAACGGTTTTTTCTAACTTTTTATGTTGGATTGAATTGAGCTGAGGTTAATTAGGATGGCGTTTCAAAGTCGCTAGGTGCTCTAGCTGAACATATTGGTTGCTTGTTTGGTTCAGAACACACTTAGATTTTATGGTTCTTTTTATTTCATCGTGAGAAACATTATGGCTTAAGGATTACCCATAGGCACTGTCACCAGTGGGGAGAAACATTGCAGCTCGGTATGTTTTTTGCAGCTTGTGTGAGGTGTGTTACCTAATTTGCCTGATCTATGACCGTATTTATAATCCAGATGCAAGTTTATGATGCTCATATCGTATTGCTGGGATTTTCTTATAATATCAATGACCACCTGATAAGTGTTGAAAAATAAAAGACTCGAAATATTGAAGACAAAAAATATCAGTCTCTTATATTGACACTGTTCTGTTTTCCAGGAAACTTTACCACGTTTGTCTCCTCGTTTAGGAGTGGAGCTACTCCAGAAGAAGATAGCCGCGGCCCTGGGAGGACAATAAAGTATTTTCAGCTCAGGACTCCTGAGACATATGAAATGTTTGTTCTATACCTTAATCATTTAACACCATTTTTTTAATTATACTTGATTAAAGGGTTGGTTCCTTTATACTTAGAGAGGACAATGAACAAAAAAGTTATAGTACTTGATTAAGAATTCAAGTTGAGATTATGATCGTATGTAAACACATTATTAAGTTACTTAAAACTGGATAGTTTTTTTAATCAATTTTTATGAGTATTTTCGCTCCAGAATGAAACATTTTGGTTTATAACTATCAAGTGGTTTTTGACTACAATTTTCTCTACAAATCAACATGGGTCATTTCAACACACATCATTTTTGAAATGAGTGTGCATTTTGTTGGTGTAGATACTACTGCTTAATTATACTTCTCATTTGTGTTGTTCCATATCTAAGCAGTTCTAGAATCCCTCAATGTCCACTCTTAGGATTCTTATGTGTCATATTGACAGTTGTCTAGACAAATGTAGGATCCAAATTTATATGGAAATTGGAGGGATCTTGACAGTATGAAACCATATAGTTGAGTGATTCCGAAACTGTGTAGGTATAACTATGAAAATTTAAAAGAATTATTGGTAATATATATCACTGTATATGCTTTCCTTGTAGCAATTCTTATGAGTGATTTTAAAAATGGAATAAATATCTTAACAAGTATTTAATGTTAGTAGTTATTTGTGTAAAATCGTAAAGTAGAATATTGTTAATAATAATAAAAAAGAGTGGAATAATATGCCGGTGTTATCTTATTGTATAATTTGTGGTCTAGCCATAAAGTTTTGTATTGACTTGTATAATTATGAGATTTTTAAATACACATTTTTCACGTTCAAGATAGACTTTGATATCATGTTTAATTTCAGATTGAATTTATTTTAACCTTACAGAATTATCTTGCAAGGTGAATGACTTGTTCCACTAATAAATTTATTTTCAAGCCATATTTCATACGATTTGAGACGATCAATGAATCAAGTCTTGATATCTTCTTAAATTTTTGGTGATTATACATCCTATGGAAATTTTAAATTTTAAAATGTCATTTCTATTTTCGGATTCTAATCTCTAGATTCACACATTCTTTAACAAAATCACTTCATGAATGTTGCGTTTCATTTTTGTCACAAAATTAGTTCGGTTTGTAATCTACGTATCATACTTTCGGATTCCAATATTCAAATTTACCCTTTTGATAGTAAATTAGATAAAGTTTGAGATTTTTTTTTTTAAACTTGAGTGATTGAGATTTTTTCTATAAACTTGAATTACAAGTCATTTATAAATCAATTTAAGATAAATCAAAATAGAATAACTACCGCGTATATACATATACTCAAATGTAAAATAAAAATGTCACCATGTCATAGTTAATCTAAGCACAATTCATAATACAAAATCATCGAAATATAAAAAATAAAATCCAACTACCGAGCATATCAAACGACATTGTTCCTCTTCTACCGCTGCATCTGATGTCATGAAAGGATTTGATAGTCTATAAAAATCATTGGATGTAGTTGTATACTGTACTCCATGGACAAGAAGTTGGCACACGTCATACATCTTATGACACTAGATGGTCAAAGTATGTTGTAAAGATTACATCAAATCCATGCAGAGGACAGTGGTAGAAGCAACAACAGTGGGGTCTCTGGGTATACCCTAGACATATCTAAAATGGCACATGACTCGTTATGGTAGATGAGGGTACATAAGTCTAGAGTCATAGGTCAACTATCCAGAGTACAATGCCATCACATCCAAAGTCTGTGTCTCACGGCTATCGTCGTACGACATCCAATTAATATCATCTTCCATGATGTGGTCAAGAGAAACTCGGAACGACTTGGTCTCCTGGTTCCATCTAAGCGGGACGATCAATCATGCACGTGGCAAGGCCTCAAAGTAGTCATCTACATATGCAGTCGACAAGATATGGAAAATACTGGGGGATCCATGCCTAAAAATAGTTCATATGAAATATTAGTAAAAGAACAATGTAGCATACGTATTATGACGTTAATATCAGTAAAGGTGTAAATTTTTTTCCGTAAATAGACAGATGTTCCCAGTCAACTGTAAAGTCTTCTACATATTATCCTTAACTAGTTTGGAGTAAAGGTACACTAAACAAGAAATCCATCGGTAATACTCGTGAATCCTCTCCCATGTCAATAAAATACTTGCGGTAGATAACATCGACATAGGTCACACTCTTGTTCACAAAATGGACGTGCAAACAAAAACTAAGAGGTATGACCTTAATGCACACGCTCCGTGGTATGCAACCAGTGCATCATCACCTTTAACCTCCATAGCAGCACCATATGGTGCTCATCCAAATCAATCAAAAATGAAAACCTAGCATGAAACACTCTGATATCATATAACTCCTATTGAGCTTTCCAAAGGTCAACTCCCAAATATGTCACTATCATATATAAGGCCTAAAGTTTTGTGGTCTTGGATTATTTTAATAATTTTCCTTAGATGGGAAGATGAAGGAAGCACGAGACTTCATCAAATGTGATGGACATCTTGTAACACCCCAAATCTACCCCGCAATTAACACGAAAAAATCAGAGTATAAAAGTCTCAAAACAAACATCTTATTTGAGGCGTCACAATTTTGACTTAAACCAAATCATAAACATGCTCTTAATTCATAGATACATAACACATATATAGGAAGAAAACTCATAACTCATTCAATCCAAAACTTAGAAACATCGCAGCGGAATTCATTAACAACATAAACCAAAATATCGCATCTATGCCAATTGTGCAATCAATAAATCCAACATATCTCATAAGGATGTAACAACATAATCCAATAAAAGATGACAGCATTCGAATATAATGACAAGAAGCAACAAGATAACACGACACAATCAAACAGGCTAAATGTCCCCCGAGTGCTACGTATCAGAGCATCGACACACCGACTCGAGCTAATAGGTACACGACTACTCCACGTCATTACCTGCACGTTACCAATAAAGGGTAACATTCAAACAGAAGGGGTGAGATATCATTCATTATAAAGAAACGTATGATAATATTCAAAGCATAGTAAAGATGATACATATATCACCACTTCTCATCATATGACATGTTACCAACAATTCATGTCATTCAAACATCTTACGAAACGGTAACCATGTCAATAAACAGTATAACAACATATTCAATTCACAATCATGAGTTCAATACACCACAATAACATCTCATCATCATGTCACAACAAACACACATTCAAAGCAACATCAAATGCAATTCAAATGTGACTCGACTTATGCAAATGCATGTGGTACCATTCGGAGTAAAACTCCCGTCTCAATCATTGCCATTGGGCCATAGTCGTTGCCATTCTCAGGCTAATAGTCGTTGCCATCTTTCAGGCTAATAGTCGTTGCCATTCTCAGGCTAAAGGACACTTATGCAATGGATGCGACACAATGACACACATCCACAAAACACATATTCACAACGTACGACAACATCGTCCAAACATCGACTAAACATCATTACTTTTGTAGTAATTCATCACTTCACAACCACATCGCTATGTTGTACCATCATACAACAATGTTTCACTTCACAACAACAAATACCACACAAAACGGTTCATTTCAAGAAAAACATCAAAAGGTTTTCAATCATATTCATTAAAAAGACATCAATTAGAGCATCATGGAAGTTCGAACGACATTTAAAACGGAGTCACAAATCAAAAGATACATCAATTCAAAGTTTGAACAAGTTTTGCGCAACAGGGTCTGCTTAGCAACCCTCAAGCGCGCTTATGCACTTGCAAAATCAAAAACCCCGCTACAAGTGGACCACAACAGAAGAGAACAATTTCTAAGATCCGCTTAGCGGACTGGCTTCGCTTAGCGAGCTCTCTTTAATTTTCAAAACAAATAGCATCCGCTTAGCGAGCCAGGGGCCGCTTAGCGGACGCGCGATTATGCAGAAAAATCACCTTCGTGACAGAACTGCGAAACCTCACATTCACTACTCATAATCCATTACAAACATCAATTAAACACATACAAAGGCATCAACAATCATTATTCATCATCAATCATCCATAAAAACATGTTTTCAACCATAAATGTCATGAAAACTCATCACAAACCTAGGGTTTCTATAACACACAATCCATGGTTCAACATATCATCTAAACCCACCCTAAACATCATCATACATCCATTTAGCATGAAATAATCCCACCCTTACCTTAGGATTTGGATTGAAGCCAACTCTATCTTCAACCTTGAGATTATCCTCTTCTCTTCTCTCTTCTTTTCTTCCACAACTTTGCCAAATGAGTTCTAATTCTCAATTCCCCTCAATTCTCTTGTTTTGGTTAAACCCTTACTAAACCTCAATTTCTAATGGGCTCTAATTAACACCCCTCACTTACTAATGCCAACATAGGCCCAAAAAATAATAATACTCTTACTAACTTATGCTATTTGCTATTAACTCCCAATAAATAACATAAATATCACATAAGCACTTAATTAACACATAATAGTTAAATAAATCACATAGCACACAATTAAATAAGATACAGAAATAAAACGGGCGTTACACATCTCACCTATCGAAAGATAAAATCACAACGTCTATGCGTGCTATGTCTCCACAAAACCAGGCAATAAGCCATGGTTAATATAACCATAGAAAATCATGTATAAGTCCCGAAACCCAGATAGCTACATGACATTCTAGAACCATGGCTCATCAGAGTGCGCTAGCTGTGCAACCTTCCTACAGTGGTTGATACCGATTAATGTATCATGGTATTGAAAAAAATAAATACATCGTAATATAGTTAATATATTATAACACAAATGTTTATAAGAGTAATTAAAAGATTTATACCACCTCTCCGTCCCATATGTGTCTAGCTACAAGGTCTAGATATAGAGGAAACACTGAAAATTCTGAGGGGCTTCTTGGGAAACCCTTAGGGGCATCTAGGACAACAACAACTTCTAGGGTAGGAAAGGATTCAAGGGCAGCAACAGACACATGAATCCAAGAAGACGATGTCGGAGACCCGTGAACTTGTGAAGACGACCCTCGCTAGCAAACGAAGTCTCTTTAATAACAAGTCGCGAGGGTCTAGATTTTTCCATGCGAACGAAAGCTTGTTGGGATACTGTACCATGTCTCAATATTTCCTGTATGTTAGAATTTTTTTTGCAATCAAACAAGCACAACAAATATATGCCATAACATTCAAATAGAAACAACATGGAGAACTAAAAATCAAATAGCAGGAAATCCGAATTCCAATCTCAGATTAAGGGTCCGGATTATAAAATAGTGACTCAATGCGAACCAGAGTTAGAAAAGACAGAACATAGCATACGAACCATATAGGCCATAATGATCAAAATCACAATGCTAAGTAGTTTAGAACAAACACAACAAACATTTTTATTGCATTTAAGCCTAAACTATCATACTTATATTTTATTTCATTAATGCATGAATGAGAAATCAAAAAAGAAAGAGAATGAGAAACTTACCCATGCAATGGAGAGAGCTTCAAATAAGTGCAATGCAGTGGAGTAAAGCTTAAATGCAATGGATAAAAGCCACGAGAAGGCTTGATAATGAGGAGAAATTGCTCTATAATGGCTTCTGAGGACAATCTCTCTCTCTCTCTCTCTCTCTCTCTCTCTCTCTCTCTCTCTCTCTCTCTCTCTCTCTCTCTCTCTCTATCTCTATTCTGTGTTTTTGCTCCGTTGCAAAAATAGAAATGCGAAGGGAGATGGAAAGGCGCATGTTAAACAGAAGGGTCCAAAGTACAATCTTAGAATTAAATCCAAAATCCAAACTTAACTGTTACTTTTAAAATTTGCATAGGGTACATGAGTAACACATGAAATGAGTTGAGTAACCCATAAATACAAGTTAGAATAGAACAATTGGAGAGTTTGTTGATCCAATAGTAGATAACTCAAAAGATTTTAAAAATTGAATATGATTATATTCAACCTTAAAAAAAATTGTAAGATAAAAATTACCCATCAGCTATAAATAAAGAGGCTTGTTATTTTGACACTCAAATTATACACTGTATACCTACACCTTTAAAATTACAGCTATGATATATGTATATTTGTATTAGAAAAATAAAAAATAATTTTTAAATATAATCAAAACAACAAAACCGTATTAAAATACGGTATAAGTTGTCGCATACAGTGTATGAATATCTTTGAATACAATTCTTTCATGCAGCCATATCTGTGTGGTGGAGGGACTTGATGCAGATTGGAGATGACATGGAGGATTATGGCTTTGCACAGACGCTATTCATTAAAATTGGGGATGGAATCAAAACATCTTTTTGGCATAGCAGGTGGATTGGTCACCAACCTCTGAGGACAGCTTTCCCAACCTTATGTTCATGTGTACAAAATTCTGAGGGCAGTGTGGCTTCAATGGGGGAAAGAGTGGAATTGGGTTGGCAGTGGAACATTAGCATCAGGGAACAGATGGACGATACCCAAGTGCAACAAGAAAAGGAAGAACTCTTAACCATTTTAAAGGAAGTCGTACCAATTACTACAGCACGGGACAAGTATGTTTGGTCTTTGGGTGGTAGCGAAGGGTTTACGGTCAAAGAGTACTACTTGAAAATACAGGAGGAAGGTGGTGGAAATGATATGATGGAAAATAGGACAGCTCTTAAAATCATTTGGAAAGCATGGATGCCATCGAAAGTAAAGATATTCGCTTGGAGAATGCTCAAAGACAGAATTCCGACTCGTAGACAACTTCAGCATAGAAACATTATCGAAGATGATGAAGACTGTAGGTGTGTGCTGGGATGTCCACTTATAGAAGATATTCAACATCTCTTTTTGGACTGTATCAAAGTGAGAAAAGTTTGGAATATGATATACCACTGGCTGGGAATTTTTGTGGATACGAACGTTGATTGCGGGAACCACTTATTACAGTTTGTGGAGGCTCTGAATCAACACTGCCCTGTCAAAAGAGCTGCGGCAATCTGGGCAGCTGTCTGCTGGTGTTCTTGGAAACATAGAAACGAAATTTTATTCGAAAATGCGAATGAAGATTTAGAAGACTTGGTGCATAAGGTGAAGATGTATTCATGGTGGTGGATGGCTCTAGGAAGCAAGAAGAAGCTGGCTTGTTCTTTCTATGAGTGGTACAATTACCCTTTATTATGTATGTCATTGTAGCTTTTTGTATTGCACAAACATGCTGTAACTAGAGTTAGTTTGAGCTGGTTCTGTATTTTTTCTTGTAAGTCTGTAAACTGTTTTGCACTTCTGGTGCTGAGTTTGTTATAAAATCCATTGCTTATAAAAAAAAAAAAAAGTGTATGAATATCAATTCTCATAAATAAATGTTCATAATATACTTCATTCAACGTGTGACTTCTCATCACCAGTTCACACCTAGAATTTTACATACTTAGTATGAGCAGGTGATCATATAACAATTAATTCAACTGATCATGAACCAGAATATAATATCATAGAAACATATAAGGTGAATATTACCACCATTTCTAAATTTATATGTTTTAAGTCATTTCTTATTAAATGTGTGATTCTTTAACTGATCTTTCTATCTTGAGTATCTTCCCTTTTGGACTCATATGGCTGAGTTGTGCCCCACACTATTCCCCTAACCCATCATAGCTATGAAATATATTATTAAACCACACGTAGTTTCCATAACTTACACGAAAAACTTTCTTATATGCAACTTTCTTTACACTTTTTTAATTATAAAACATTTGTTCTAAATGTTCATTTAAACTTAAGCATTTACTAGATGTTTAAGAAAACACTATATTAGCCTTTCCAAGGAAAATGAGCTTAACCAATTTTTCTAAAATATGAGCTGGAAAGAAATAAACTTTTTACCTAAAGTATGGATCATATTTGTCCATACAATAAACAGAATTGAAATGAAATTAATAGCATTTCTAATGGAAGTTTCTTTCAAGTCCTACACACTAAAATGACATCTTTCAACCATTGGACGCAATCTAAGTGGCAGATTCATGAGTTGAAAGATACTTTTCAAGAGTTTAATGAAATAATGAGAAAGACTACTTATAATGGGTTGCATTATTAGAAGTTCTTTAAAATTGATTGTTTCTCTAAAGAAAACATTATTATCATAGGCTCTTTATAATATGCATGCCACTTGGACTCACTAACTAAAGAGTATTCCAAAAGTTTGAAAAATTGATACATACATATATGCAAAATAAATAACATTATTGCTCAATATGCTCTGCACCATGACTACAGCATCTTACAGGAACATAAATTTTTTTAAGAACATGATACCCTTGTTAACCCCATATTCATGTGCTATCTACCAAATAAGTATTGGCGAATTTTAAGATATCTTTTGGATACTTATAAAAATTTAAATTTATTATTATTTAAATAATTTTTAAAAAATTATATTTAATTAAAACTTTTGTATTTTCTTTTTTAAAAATATAAAAAAATAATTTCAAATTTCACACAAAATAATAATAATAATAAAATAAATCACGTTCATTTAATTCATCCATTTATTTATTTGATCCATTCTTTTGTCACATAATCTTATTAGATTCAATAATAATAATAATAATAATAATAATAATAATAATAATAATAATAATAATAATAATAATAATAATAATAATAATAATAATAATAATAGCTTCATATTTAACAAAATAATAATAATAATAATAATAATAATAGATTCATATTTAACAAAATAATAATAATAATAATAATAATAATAATAATAATAATAATAATAATAATAATAATAGTTTAGATCCAACAAAATGTTATTTAAATAATTTTAACAATTATAAATAAATACAGATATTCATGGATATATACTATTAAATCTATATTTATATTCGTGAATTAACAAGTAATTAAATATCGATTAATTTTATATGTGAATATCAAAAACTATCCTGTAACAGATTTTATCCACGTATATTTCCAGTACGGTTTTTTTTTTCCGTCTCTAAGAAAGATAAAAGAGATTCTTCCAACACCACAACACGAAAAAGATGAGGCTGCTTCAATAAAATAATCTTTCAAGTCCTTGACACTAAGATTGGTATCTTTCAAGAGTTTCATCATATTGGACCCAATCTATGTGGCAGATTCATAAGTTGAAAGATACTTCATAAATTGGTTCTTTCATCTTTCATCTATGCCACTAATAATGATAACTTTCAAACTTTAAATGAAATAATGAACTAATAATGATAACTTTCAAACTTTAAATGAAATAATGAAATAATGAAATAATGAAATAATAGTCGTTTTTCATGGAATACAATATTTTAAGATATAAAAATATGTAGATAGATTGTGAAACTCATCACGAGTTCTTAAAAGTTGCATAATTGTAATAAAAGAGATAGATCGCTTCAAAGTTATGGTTGGTGCTATCAGTATCCAACTAAACTCAAGAGTATTGGAGTGTTAAAATAAAAAAAATAATGTGGCATTAAATTCTACTATTTGATTGGACGAGGATACCGGAGTGTTCACCTTCTATTAAATCAACTTAAACTATTTATAATGGGTTGCATTATTAAAAGTTGTTTACAATTGATTGTTTCTCTAAATAAAACACTATTATCATACATGTCACTTGGATACACTAGGATATCAACAGGACATGGAATGTGCGGGAATGCTTCTATACTCCCCACCCTATTTTTTAATTTTTTCTTCGTCCTATCTTAGATATCCATATAGAGAATATCTTTTATTCCCGTCCCACAGATCTTTATGGTATCTGTTGTGAATTCAATGTCAATAACAAAGTATAAAATAAGGGATGAATAAAGAACAAGGAAGAAGAAGAACACAAGAATTAGTTATAACTGCTATTCTTTTAGTTTCTCTTAGAAAACAAGATTACAAGTTTACAAGAATAAAAAATAACCTCTCCCACCCTAAATTAGGATTTGCAGTATACAATGATGAGAGACTAGTATGCTATTTATAATAAAACCTAACATACTAACTAATGGGCTTTTTCCACAAGGCCCATTACACAAACTAACTTAATAAACAAGCTAACTTAATAAACAAGCTAACTTAACAAATTAGGGTTTAAACACTAAAACCTAATTTAACATGCTAACAATTCTAGCATCTTCGACACCTGCATGCTAGATCCATCTTCGACTACAACATGCACACTTCGACACCAGCATATGAACAACATTCGACTTCATGCTTAATCCTGTCGAACTAAGGAGCTACCCTTCGACCATACTAGAGTTCGATCCAATATCTCACAAATCTCCATCTTGGACCTAACTCTACAACATCAAGGGAACAAACTAGCTTTCTTCATGCAGCTTTATCAACTGCATACAGTGGAAAAACTTGCAACTCAGCAATGTCTTAGTGATCATATCAGCAACACTGTCCTTAGTCGAAACCTTCAGCACTTGGACTTCTCCATGCTCGATTACTTTTCTGACGAAATGTAGCCTCACGTCAATGTGCTTAGTTCACTCATGATATGTTGAGTTCTTCGACAGGTGTATTGCACTTTGACTATCACATTTAACAGTGATACCTCGACCTTGAAGTTTCAGCTCCTTCGTAAAACCTTCAAGCCACAATGATTCTTTCACAGCTTCAGTAAGGGCAATATACTCCGCTTCAGTGGTTATAGAGCAACAACCTTCTGAAGTGCTGCTTTCCAACTAATTGCAGTGCCAAACATAGTGAAAACATAGTGAAAACATATCTAGAAATAGATTTTCTGGAATCCGTACAACCTGCATAATCAGAGTCGACATATCCTTCAATTACTGCTTTAATATCTTCACCTAAGGCTCCACCATAAATTAGGACCCTGTTCAGAGACCCATTTATGTACCTTAAAACCCACTTAAATGCTTGCCAGTGAGCCTTTCCAGGATTCGCCATGTACCTTCTTACAAGACTTACTGCATATGCTCTGTCGGGTCTAGTACAGACCATAACATACATCAAAGAGCCAACTATATTAGCATATGGAATGCTATTCATATAGGCTCTTTCGACATCAGTACTGGGACACTGATCTATACTCAGCTTGAATTGAGGGTTTGTCAGAGTCACAACTGGCTTCGAATTTGACATACCAAAATTTTCGAGAATCTTTCGTAGATATGCCTCTTGAAATAAGCATAACTTCGACTTCTTTCTATCTCTTCGAATGTCAATTCCAAGAATCCTGGAAGCAGCTCCCAGATCCTTCATATCGAACTCCTTATTGAGTTCAGCCTTCACCCTCATCACATCTTCGACATTATTGCTTGCTATGAGAATATCATCCAAATGAAGCAACAAAATAACAAATGAATTACCAGGTCAAAATCGGAAGTACACGCAATGGTCGAACTGACTTCTAATGAAACTTATGCGTGCCATAAACTTGTCGAATCTCCTATTCCACTGTCGAGGAGATTGTTTCAGACCATATAAAGATCTCTTTAGCTTGCATACATAATCTTCCTTCCCCTTTTCGACATACCCTTCAGGTTGCCTCATCAGGATTGTTTCATCTAGATCACCATACAAGCATGCAGTCTTCACATCCACATGTTCCAGTTCAAGGTCGAACTGTGCCACCATGGCAAGCAACATTCGAATGGACCTTCTTTTTGAGTGAAACCCCTTGAAACCCCTCACAACAGGAGAAAAAACATCATTGAATTCGACACATTCTTTCTGAGTGAAACTCCTTGCAACTAACCTTGCCTTGTATCTTTTCAACGTCACTCCTTTAATTCCTTCCTTAACTTTGAAAATCCATTTACAGCTAACTAACCTTGCCCCAGCAGATTTCTTGATCAGTTCCCAGGTGTGATTATCATGAAGATATTTCATCTCATCATTCACGGACTTCAACCATTCAGTCTTATTTGGACTCCTCATAACTTCCTTATAGTATCTAGGTCCTTTGTCTAGAACCTCACTTGCAGAGATAAAGGCATAAGCTATAAGATCTGCATACCCAAGTCTCTGAGGTGGCTTGATGACTCTTCTCGACCTATCTCTTGACAAAAGGTAGTCAGCTTCAGTTTCCTCAACTTCCTCAGCATCTTCTGCTTCTTCTTCGACTTCATCAGGGATATGAAATTCAGCATCAACATGCTCCACCTCAACAGGAATCTCTTCCTGTTCCATCTCTTCTGCACTTCAACCATCACCATCATCAGTTTTCTTAAAAGACATCTCAGCTTCATTGAAAAATACATCTCGACTGGTGATACACATCCTGTGACCTGGCTCTAGGCACCATAGCCTATAAGCTTTGACTCCATTAGGGTATCCCATGAACATGCATTTAAGAGCTCTAGGTTCGACCTTGTCTTGCCTAATGTGAGCATAGGCTACATAGCCAAATACTCTCAGTTGGTCGAGATCTGGTGGATGTCCCACACAGATTAGCATGGATGTAATCAAGGGATCCATGTATTCTTTGTTTGCCTTTGTTGAACTTCACTTTGCAAGATTTTTCAAGAACACAGGGTTCACAAAACTTCAGCTTTTTGACTTTGTCTCCACTAAGCAGATTTTGTTTCCCTAATTCTACCAGACCCCTTTCACTGGCATGGTCCAATCTCATGTGCCATATTTCTCTCTTCGACAAAGGTTTCGTGGATGCAACATTTGTCGAACCACTTACAACTTCAGCCTCAAGGGTAAACAAGCCTTGTTTCTTCACGCCTCTCAAGACTTCCTAAAACCCCTTCATGACTCTTAGAATACTTTTCTTTCCTTGGAAAACATATCCTTTCTTGTCGAATTCACCAAGAGAAAGAAAATTTCTCTTCAAATCAAGAACCTACCTGACTTCATTCAACAACCTTATTGACTCATCATGGAGCTTGAATATCACAGATCCAACATCTGCAATCTTGCAAGCTTTGTTGTTTCCCAGCAATACTGATCCACCATCTTGATCACATAATTCCTCGAACAAGTCTTTGTTTGGAGTCATGTGCCAAGTGCAACCTGAAACCATAATCCACTCCTTACCCGAGTCACCACTTGAAACCACAAGAACATCAGATGATTCAAAATCATCTTGAACAATGAGAGAGTTGCCATTATCCTTACCTCCATGATATTTCAGGCGTTCAGGGTACACCTTTCTTGTGTGACCCTCCTTCTTACAATAATAGCATGGAATGTTGAGTGCTTCTCCATTGTAAGACTTCGACTGGCCTTTGCCCTTCTTCTTGCCGAACTTACCCTCCTTTCGCAAGAATTTTCCTTTAAAGGCCAAATCTTCACCAATAGTCGAAGGTTTATGCTCCTTTCATTCGTTCAAGTCCTTAGAATACAGGGCTAATTGAACTTCTTCAAAGGTCAGGGACTCCCTTCCATACAAGAGAGTTTCTTTGAAGTGAGCATGTGATCGAGGCAAAGCTCACAATAGTAGCAGCGCTTGATCTTCATCATCAATTTTCACATCAATATTTTCAAGATCAAGAATCAGCTTGTTGAACATATCCAACTGCTCAGTCAACACTTTATCTTCAATTATCTTGAATGAATACAAAGCTTGCTTCAGGTAGGGTCAATTTACCAGAGATTTGGACATGTACAAACTATCAAGTTTCACCCATAACCCTGATGCCGTTGTCTCCTTTGATACCTGCCAGAGAACCTTATCACCAAGGCTCAACAAAATTGCACTGTGTGCTTTCTCGATCATAATCGTCTCCTCCGCTGCCGTTAATTCAGTATTCATGGCTGCCTCTCCCTTCAATGCTTCCAAGTAACCCTGGTGAACCAGTAGGGCTTTCATCTTCAAGTGCCACAGACCGAAATCGTTTACTCCGTTGAACTTTTCAATCTCATACTTTGCTGAAGACATCTTCTCCACGCTCACCGCACCAATTTGTTATCAATTCAATGTCAGTAACAAAGTATAAAACAAGGGATGAATAAAGAACAAGGAAGTAGAAGAACACAAGAATTGGTTATAACTGCTATTATTTTACTTTCTCTTAGAAAACAAGATCACAAGTTTACAAGAATAACAAATAACCTCTCTCATCCTAAATTAGGATCTGGAGTATACAATGATGAGGGACTAGTATGTTATTTATAGTAAAACCTACCGTACTAACTATTAGGCTTTTTCCACAAGGCCCATTACACAAGCTAACTTAATAAACAAGCTAACTTAACAAATTAGGGTTTAAACACTAAAACCTAATTTAACATGCTAATAACCCTAGCATATTTGACACCTGCATGCTAGATCCATCTTCGACTACAACATGCACACTTCGACACCAACATGTGAACAACCTTCGACTTCATGCTTAATCCTGTCAAACCAATGAGCTACCCTTCGACCATACTAGATTTCGATCCAATATCTCACAGTATCCATGAAGATCCATGAACACTGATTCTTAAGATTTTTTATAGTTTTGGACTAAAACTGACACTAGAATTTCATTGTTATTTTTAATTAAAAATACATATGTTTTTCATTTAAAAAAACACATCTTGTATCAAAAACAAAAAATGCAACATTACTTATAGTTAGAGCTGTCAAAATGGGTTAGCCCATATGAATCGGTCTGCCAGATCCAAAAAATCATAGGATTTGGATCTTATAATTAGATCCCATATTTTTCAGAGATTTTTTATCCCAACCCTGAAAATCCGCTACCCATTAGGGCTAACCCATATGGACTGTGGGTAGCCCATTAACCCTGCATAATTATAAATTTAAAAAAAATATTTAATATTTATATTGTCTTACTCTAAAATAGCATATTGGTTTTTCTCACTTCACTAAATTTTATCTCTATTCTATTCAATCTTTCTCTTTTAAATATTATACATTAATATAATCAACATTCTTTCACCGTATTATATAAATTTTTCTCTTAAGTCAAATATTCAAGTATTATTTTATATAATTTAGACATATATTGTATTTAAATATACATTATAGTATTGATAAGAGATAATATAGTACTTAAAAATGTATTATTATGTTTACAATAATATAATTTTTAATTTTATTTGTAATAAATATTATGAAGTTTTTATTTTAATTTTTTTAAATAAAAAGGTCTGTTTAGGGTCAGGTAGCCTGAAGCCCATCTAGGGCCGGACTCGGATAGTAACTTTCGAGCCCATATTACACAGGACTTTTTTCCCCAACTCTAAAAAGCCCACGATATGCCGGGGCCGACTCGTTTAGGATCGGGTAGTCCATTTTGACAACTCTACTTATAGTTGCTAATACTTGTTTTTCTGTAAAAAAATAATATTCTGGTACTAGTAAAAATAATGGTATGCATGATATTCCTACGAGGGTAAGGGATACTTGGAGGCTTTTGTATGTTTATAAAAGTTTGGAATGATTATGGTCTGCCCACGATGGGAAGAAGCTTTGTACGGTGGTTTTAGAGAATCTACTGATGTGAGGTGAGAGACTCTATGTATAAGCGTTATGCTTTAAGTGTTATACGTAAGTTATGATCTGTCCTTCTTCAGTTGGGGAGAAGTATATATAGGGGCCTTTTGGGCCTAGGATTTAAAAAACTCTTAGAGACAATAACCTCTCCCCATGTCTAGAGGACACTATTGACCACCTACTTTCCAAAAAGTTGCGTGGTGATGTCATACCCTAATTTTGACCCCCCCTGAGATGTCATATCTTCAGGCTTCTCATCAGGTCAAAACAGATACTCAGAACAGACACTTGTTCATCTGGTGCTCAATCGAGGATGTTCAGAAACAAAAGAACTCAGGCAAAGGATCAATCAATAGAAGGAGTAGTCTCTAATACAATCATGGTCGACAATTAGGGTTTTTGACCTAATTCACCTAGACAGTTGATTTTTAATCAGGACATGAACCCAAAACTCAAAACATGGTTCAAGAACTTCTATTACCTCAACATAGTCCATTCATATCATTCATTTGAGGAGGAGAACTTGGTTCATCACAAAATTCCAAAATCTCACTTCATTTGAAAAAGTCAACTATACAGGATCACCTTTGACTTTTAGGGTTTTTAGTCAAACCGTGACTTTTATAGATCAATATCATCAATATATGATTATTAAAGTCATTTGACCAAAGAAATTCAAGAAAATTCACCAAGGATCAAAAAGTCGGGAATTAGGGTTTTTAAGGGCATTGTGGGAACTCAAAATTTCACCTACACAACTCAAAAAACTTCCAATATGAAAGTTGTAGATCTTTCAAAATAAAACAACATCTTACAATGCAACTTTTTTCAAGAAATCAATCATTTAAGAGATTTGGAATTTGGAAGCTTTAGGTCATAAAAACTTAGAAATTTTTCTAAGTGTTTTTAACCTAGTTTTCTTCCAACTTTGAGCTCATTTTTCACAATTTTCCCAAATGATTCTGAAGAAACCCCATACTAATGAATTGAAGTAGATGTTTAGGGCTTTCCAAATTGTGCTCAACCTTCTCCAAATTCATTTTGAGCTAAGAGTTATGCTTGTTCAAAGTTGGCCTCATGAAGGAAAATTATAGGTCATGCATCATTTTGAAACTTTGCAATTTTGTGCATATGACCTCACAAATGGATGCTACACGACCCATAACACATCTGCAAACATACCATGCATTCATTTTCACCATGGCATAAGGATTGAGGAAGATTCCCAAAACATGAACATGTGATTATGTAATGATTACATTTGGGAATTTATGGCAAATGGATGAATCATCAAAGGAATCTTCTCACCAACCAATTAGAGCTCATTCTGCATCAGAAATGTTCCCTAAGATCAGATGGAATCAATGGATAAGGAGCTAAACTCGTTTTGGCCATCATTGCATTTTGGATATTCCTTGAATTCCTTCATGGCCAAGAAGCCAAAACTCCCTCATTAAGCAAGCTCACTCCCTCAATCTGTACAGAACCATTTGCCTATAAATATAAGTGCTCTCCTTCATATTAATCACACCAAAGCAACTCAATTCCTTGCTTTCTCTTTCTCTCTCTCATGCTTATGGATTTTCAAAGTTCTTTGGCAAGAAGAATCGTTTTCTTCAAACCAGAGCTCTTCTTTGGAAAGTAAGCATTCTAACATCTCAAGGGGGTTCATTTGAGGTGATCCAAGCACCTGGATCACTTCTGTAAGTGGAGGAACACCATTGTTGCTTTCATTTTGGAGCTCGTGCAGTTGGAGGTCCATAGAGCAATTCAGAAGGTGTCAAGCAAATCCAAGCACCCAAACATGTTCCTTAGGGTGTGGTGAAGCTATTCAGATGGTCGCAGCTCATCTGTAACTGCAGATTCATCAACCTCCATGTTCACTTGAAGCTAAAATCGAAGGGGTCGAGTAGAACAATTCTGAGGTATTCAAGTCACAATAAGTATTCAGTTAGCATCACTGAGTCCCAAGGAAGCTTTTAGGATCGTTCATACAAGCCCAGGTGTTTTCCATCAAGCTCACGACCTCCATTTTTAGAAGTTTTTTTTCAAACTCCAACTCAATTATTCAATTAATCTTTCTTGTATATCTTGATACCAATTTGTTCATCATCATCAGAGGATTGAAAACCCTCTATCATCATTCATTTATTCATCTTATGCATCATTTAATTTTAAAATTAGGGTTTACGTGTTCTTCGTGTTCATACTGAAATTCGTTAGTTACACTTAGAATAAATTAATTCTGAACCCATGACCATGTTCCTCGTCCAAAAACGATCAAAATTGATGTTTACATCATACCATTTGGTTGAGAAACCAGAGAGTTAGAAATTTGAATTCTCACGAGCTCAAGGAAGAAGATGACTATGGTGGCGCGCAAATTTGAATCTCCTGGGTCTTTTTAAAATATAATCAATTCGTTGCGTATGTTATACAAACTAAGCGCGTAGCTCAGTTGGCCAGGTTTTGAATGTTGGTCATCAAGGGCGTGGGTTCGAGCCTCCCTAGGGCCAAAACCATTTTTTTTATCACTTTTCTCACTTATTTTCTTCACAACTTCAACCAATTATTTCACCTATTAAACTAAATCATTTTCACTTCATTTTTCACACACTTGTTAATTAATGTATATATATTATGAATAATCAAAAAAATCACAAAAATATTATTTATTTTATATATTTTTATTAGGTTAAAAATGGTATTGTTTTTAAGTGTTTTAAATATATTTTAATACATGTTTTCATTGAAATTTCAAAACCTAATATCTCATAAATATTATTAGTGATAAAATCCTAATCATTAAGGTCTTAATTAGGTATAGATATTATCTTTACTCTAATTAAGTTGACTTTTGTCAAAATTCAAACTGTTTTTCAAACTTCAAAGTAAACAGACGATCGGGGTTTTCAAATAATAAAACCTCGCATCTTCTCAACTGTTTTCACAACAGTAATCATTTCAAATCATTTTCAACTGTTTTTTTCATAGACAGTAAATTATTTTCAAGTGGGCCTCTAATATAGTGTAAGTCCCAACACCTTTTTCTTTTCATAGTTTGTTTTCAAAAACTGTATTTACAAATTCCTCTTTCTGTTTTCAAAACATTCTTCTGGTATTTGAAGGGCATTATTCCCGGTGAAACTCTTCAGATACCTATGTGAGCTATGTCCATCTTCACTTCTTCTGTTTTCAAAACCCTTTAACTGTTTATCATAAATATTCAAACTGTTATCAATCAACTGTTGGTAAGGCTTTGTGCATACATCTTCAAAGGCCTCCACTCCATCCAGGTTAGGCTTTACAAGCTTTCAATTTACAGTCTTCATTTAAATTACTGTCAAATATAAACTGTTTATTATTTAGAACTACGTCTGAGTGTAAACCTTAGGACAGTTAAACTATATATATATATATATATATATTATAGGAATATGACCTAAGATTGAGAATGTCTTCCCGGTGAAGGCTCTTTTCTAACTAGAGATCTGTAGTTCAACCCCCAAGATGAATTATTCCCGGTGAAACATCTTGGAAAAACCTTAGAACCCAAAAACTAGGACACATCCACCCAAGAGGAATTATTCCCGGTGAAACCTCTTACCCATTTGCTTAAAGCCAAAATAAGTTCAAAACTACATAGCTTTCTCTTGTGCTATAACAAGGACCCTCGATGACCCTCGATTAGCCTCCTCTTGGGCTTTGTACAAGGACCCACAGGCTTCTTAAAACCATTTCTAACTTCCTCTTGAGCTTGTATACAAGGACCCATCAGGTTTCTTATAAACATAGGAACAGGTCTTTAGTCACCTTTCAACCTACCCTGGTGAGTTTCTTCCATTCTTCAAACCAGAATTTTAAACAAGCCAAGATTGTCTCAATCTCATATTGAGTACACCTTTTAGAATGAGAGACATGGACAGTCTCTGTCACCCTTATCTTCATTAATCTTCCTTAGCAAAGTCTAGGATCCATAGTTGTCTATCCTCAATCAGAGTCAGCCTTAATCTTGGGCTTTAAACAAGAAGTCTCAATTAGACAATCTTTTTGCTATAAGCCAAAATCCCTGGAAAGGGTTAGCCTCCAAAAATTCATTCTTTAAAAAGATAATTTCACCAGCTGAGTCAAAATCCCTGGAAAGGGTTAGCCTCAAAAATCACTCCTTTAAATCCAAAACCCCTGGAAAGGGTCAGCCTCCAATCATTCTTTCATTTTAACAAAATCCCTGGAAAGGGCCAGCCTCCAAAAATCAGTCTTTTAATAGATAAATCCTCCAGCAAAGTAAAACTCCCCAAAGAGTCAGCCTCAACCTTGGGCCTCATACAAGGCATCAAATAACAACTTCCCCAATAAAGAGTCAGCCTCAATTCTGGGCTTTGTACAGAACACCAAATAAAATCTATCAAATAAACACTCTCCAACTAGAGTCAGCCTCAATTCTGGGCTTTGTACAGAACACAAAGACTTCTTAATTCAAGTCAATCCCTAGTAAAAATCATCCTCCATAGTCAATAAAATCAATCAAAAGCCTCAAGCTTGGGCCTCATTCAAGCCAGCTAAAAATCAAATCTTTCAAACAATAGATAGACATATCTCATCTTCATGGATAGGTATTTCTCCTATCTCACCACAAACGAACAATCATTTCAAACAAACGATCATTTCAAACATTCTCTCACTTAGGACTCATGAAAGACATGATTTGGCACACAACCCAGGATTGTACAACTTTCCCTAATTTTGGTTGAGAATCTTTCATTCAAGAGGCATGTTGACTGCCATACTTGATCAACCAAGTAGGCTCCCTCTCTTAATGAAATATCATTTTAGCTTTTCTGTCACTTTAAAAATGTTTGTGGTGGAATAGTAGAAATACCTCTCTGTAAAGATGATTTCATGTCTCTTTACTGTAAACAGAGATTTAATTCAAGCTTCAACCTTGAGCTTCAAGCAAGGCATCAAAAATCATTAATTTCCAAATTAGTTCTCCGAACTACAAAAAGCTCTGACTTCCATTAGGGATATGTAGGCATGAAGTTCACAAGGAATCTCAGCGAGCTAATAAAAAACCAAAAAATAGTCTGTCTGTCTGTCTTTTCAAATCAATTTCAATTCCTTCTCCTAACACAAAGGAGAAACTTTCCCAATCATTCAGCAACAAACATAAACACATTGACACAGAGAAGGTTCCCGTAGAGTACTACGAATATGTAGGGTGCTTAAACTCTTCCCTTTGTATAACCGACCCCCCGGACTCCAGAATTTCTAGTCTAGGTGAATCCCCACACTTAGCAAACTCCTAGGGTTTATTTGAGATCTTTTTCCCCTTTCCTACTCGTAGGATAATTAAAAAGTTCGTGTGATATCGTAGGAAGAACTAAAACAAAATTCATCCCGCCCCGGGCGCATTCTCCTTCCAAATTTCGCGTGAAGGGTCTAGCGTGCCGTCCTCCCAAGTGAAACGGGGAGGTAAAAAAAACGACACCACAGGTGACTAATTCTAACAGGAGATAACATTACTATACACATCATCTGTCCTCAAGGTGAACCCCCATGTTTTGTGAGGATGTCGCACATGCGATATCAAGCTAGGCAAGGAACTTGGAGTAACCCCTGTTTGAAATTCTCCAAAATATAACACTACAATACTATAGAACATGTTGCTACCATCCATAATCATACAAAAACTCATAACCAAAATATCTTATAATGCATAGAAAAATAGCAAACTTGAATTGTCAAATATAAAAAAAAGCTTGTTGATAAATATCCCATAATGCATGGCAAAATAGAATTGGTTAATAATCAAATAACACCACAAAACTAACGAAAATGTAGATAATAATCAAATAGCACCACAAACCATTGACGATTTGTAGTTGCTTTTAGATAGTCTTAAACTGGTAAATACCACAATGATGATTGATGTTGCATTGATGAGAACATACAAAGAAGAGTGATTATAATGATGATGAGAGCAGAGAAGATAAGGAATGTAGTAGACAAAGAAAATTGAGAAAAAAAGAGAAGGAGACGACGTGTACACTTGGGTAATGAAACGGTACAATGAAACAAAAAAGGTGAACACTCCATTATCCCTGAATTTAGTTTGGTACCGATACTTTCGTCCAATAAAACAATAATATTTAATGTTATGTAATGGTTTAGTATTATTTTATTTTTAAATAAATTAAAATTTTAAATATATTTACACTAAAAATACCAGTACCATAAAATTTATTAACAAAAAATAATATGTTTAATGATGACTATTCATTTCATAATATATTAACTATTCTTTTATATAAATATATATTATTGAATAATTGAAAGGATATATTATTGATATCTGGTGGATGTCCTGATCAAACTTCTTTAGGTGTCTTCATATCTAACGCAGTCGAAAGACATCTGTTTATCAGATATGTTGTTGTCGAAACAGCCTCAACCCAAAACACCTTCTTTAACTCAACACTAGTTAACATGCATCGAACTCTTTCCAAAATAGCACGATTAGACCTTTCAGCCAAACCATTTTGCTGTGGAGTACTTGCAGTAGTTCTGTGTCTTGAAATACTAGAGACAACACAAAAGCTGTCGAACGCCACATTGCAAAGTTCAAGGCCATTATCGGTTCTTAACCTCTTGACCTTTCTGCCAGTTTGAATTTCTACTAGAGTCTTCCAACTTTTGAAGTTCTCAAAAGTTTCATCCTTAGTCTTCTAGATGAATACCCATAATTTTCTAGAATAATCATCTACTATGGATAGAAAAAACCTCTCTCCTAAATGTCATGGGCACCTTGCAGGGCCCACCCAAAGATTAGCATGGATGTAATCAAGGGATCCATATGTTCTTTGTTTGCCTTTGTTGAATTTAATTCTGCAAGATTTTCCAAGTACACATGGTTCACAAAACTTCAAGTTTTCGCTTTGTCTCCACCAAGAAGATTTTTTTCCAATTTGACCAGACCCCTTTCAGTGACATTGCCTAATCTCATGTGTGAAATTTCTTTCTTCGATAAAGGATTCATGGATGCAACAGTTGTCGAACCACCTACAACTTCAGCCTCAAGGGTATACAAGCCTTGCTTCTTCACGCCTCTCAATACTTCCTTTGACCCCTTTATGACTTTTAGAATACTTTTCTCTCCTTGGAAAACATATCCTTTCTTGTCGAATTCACCAAGAGAAATCAAATTTCTCTTCAAATCAAGAACATAACTGAATTCAGTCAACAACCTTATTGACTCATCACGGAGCTTGATTCTTACAGATCCAACACCTGCAATTTTGCAAGCTTTGTTTTTTCCCAGTAATACAGATCCACCATTTTGATCACATAATTCCTCGAACAAGTCTTTGTTTGGAGTCATGTGTCAAGTGCAACCTGAATCCATAATCCACTCCTTACTTGAGTCACTGCTTGAAACCTCAAGAACATCAAATGATTCGAAATCATCTTGAACAATGGTTGTGTTGCCATTATCCTTACCTCTATGATCTTTCAGGTGTTCAGGGCACACCTTTCTTGTGTGACCCTCCTTCTTACAATGATAGCATCGAATACCAGATGTTTTGCCACTATAAGACTTTTACTGACTTTTACCTTTCTTCTTGTCGAACTTACCATCCTTTCGCAAGAATTTTACCTTTACGGCTGAACCTTCACCAACCATCGAAGTTTTATGCTCCTTTCGTTCGTTCAAGTCCTTAGAATACAGAGCTGATTGAACTTCTTCAAAGGCCGTGGACTTCCTTCCATACAAGAGAGTTTATTTGAAGTGAGCATATGACCTAGGTAAAGCCACAACAAAAACCCTTATTCTTCATCATCGATCTTCACACCAATATTTTCAAGATCAATAATCAGCTTGTTGAACATATCCAACTGCTCAGCCAACACTTTATCTTCAATCATCTTGAATGAATACAAAAATTGCTTTAGGTAGAGTCAATTTACCTGCGATTTGGTCATGTACAAACTTTCAAGTTTCACCCATAACCCTGATGTCCCCGTCTCCTTTGATACCTATCGATGAATCTTATCACCAAGGCTCAATAAGATTGCACAATGGGCTTTCTCGATCATGGTCATCTTTTCTTTTCCATTAACGCAACGTCCATAGCTACCGCTCCCTTCAACGCTTCCAAACAACCCTGCTGAACCAGTAGGGCTTTTATCTTCAAGTGCCACCGACCGAAATCGTTCACTCTGGTGAACTTTTCAATCTCATACTTTTTTGAAGTCATCTTCTCCATTCTCACCACACCAATTTGTTCTGAAAACGATGCCAAGAACAAAGTGTATTAGGGAACACAATGAGAAGAAAGAAGAACAACAAGGAATTAGTTATAACTGCTATTCTTTATTTTCTCTTAGAATCAAGATTACAATTGTTACAAGAATAACAAATAATCCTTTCACCCTAAATTAGGATTTGCCGTATGCAATGATGAGAGACTAAATGCTATTTATAATAAACCTAACATACTAAACTAATGGGTTTTTTCACAAATACCCATTACAAGCTAACTTAAACAATTGGACATTACAAACAGGCCTAATTCGAAATACTGACAACCCTAGCACTTTTTCATCCACATACTAGAACACCCTCATGCATATTCTCTGTCAAACCAAAAGCTACCCTCCGACCTAATAGAGTTCTATCCAATTCTCACTGATTTCATTCAACAATTCGAGCAATTCAACGAAACTTCAATCCGTCCACTCACCTCGTGCCTTAAGATTAAATAGTATTAACATAACTAACAAATTTGTAAAACTTTTGTATTCCGTGTCATACCCCAAAATTTGCCCACCACATTTTATACTCAAGCTCATTTGAATATCACAAGCTCAAGACTTGACTGACTGCACACTCTCCTAAACAACAAACCTCAAACTAGGGTTTTGCCTCTCTTCAAGAAAAATCAAGTTCAGACAATTCAAGTGGACCTCATAACCTCTCATATGCCTCAAGGGATCCTCATGCCATTTTTCAAGTTCTGATTCCAAAACTCCTGATTTTTTGGTCAACATCTTTATTATAAAGTATCATTCACCATTTGATCAAGGATTGATCATGGTTCATCAAGAAAAGATCAGAAATCAACAAATTCAAGAGTTTCTAAATTAGGGTTTTAAAGGAGAAAGTCAAACCAACTTTGACTGATCGTATCTCTCTCATACTTTCTCATAAATTCCCTAACCAAAGCTCATTCTCAATGAAATTTGATTCTCTACAATTTTCATGTTGGGTTCAAGGTCAAGAAATGCTTCATTTGAGAGATATGAGCTAATACATTACAGGTCCTTTTGAAAGTCAACAAAAAGTCATTTTTTCTCAAAGAGTGGTACATGAACATGGTGGACTCAATTGAGATGAAACCAAAAGGAGATTTTAGAGGACTCTTTAAGCTTTCTAAAAAGTCCTAGAACATCTTCATATGACATAAATTGAGAGAGATACACATCGTTGAAGTTGAGCCATTTCTAGAAAATGCATGAAGCCAACATGGAGCAATTTTGTATTTCTTTTAAATGGGCCTTAATGTTTAAGCTACCCACGAGATTTCAAGCCTATAAGGAGCCCATTGTTCATATAAATTTTATTTCATGATTTTATTTAATTGATATTTGATTTTATTCATTTAAATTCAAAATAAATCAAATAAAATCATATTTAAATGCTATAAGATTCTATGATTCAATCACCAAATATTGGATCAGCCTAAAGTCAATATCCAATGGCCATATCACGTGAGAAAAAGCTTGAAAATAGAATGGTTCAAAAATAGAAGGTTTTGGTGCAAAATCTTATCAAATTCTTTTGCCAATCAATTATGGATTCATTCCTTAAAGATCCTAACCCTAATCCCTTCATTATATATATCCTGGCCATTCAGTAAGAGAAAAAAACGAAACCCTTGCCTTAAGAAAGAACTCTAAATCTCTCAAAATCTCCCACAAAACTTGCACCTTCGGTTTCAGTTCCCAGGCCATTCTCAAGGTGCCTTGAGCATTCTATTACCTTCCTGGGGATCCCAACAATCAATCCCATACCTTTCACGATCTCAAAGTACCCCAGATCCGATCATCCAAGTCCAATCGGTTTGGTAAAATTTCTTAAGATCGATTTCAAATTCTATGCATATTTAACATATTTGATGCATTTTTTCAGGTTCAGGGCATGATTTAGAATAGATCTAACGTATCACATGCGAGCTTTGAGGCGCATAGCTTGATACGCCATGGCTAGGGCAAGATGAAGCTCAACCTTCGGATTCACTTTTACAGTGCGTTTTAAGGAAAACGAATGTCATATTTGAACTCAGGGCAGGATTTTAGGTCGGACAGGGTCTTTTTTTGTTCGATTTGGTAATGTTTTGCAGGGATGGAGATGAAGGCCTCCGGAGAAGACGGTGGTTTCCACCGCGTCCGGCCAGTCTGACTGTTGCAGGGACGGTCAACAATTCAACCTCACATGCGTGGCACTGTCAAGCTCTCCCATTGGCCGGTCAAAGTCCATGTTTTCTCCCTCCAAGCGCGATTGGTCATTCAACGGATAGTGGAGCCTGTCTGATTCAGCGTTTGACTTTCTCCTCAAAACTTTCAATTTTCCTTTTTTTTTATTATTTCGTTGGTTTTATTGTTAAATGATGAAGATGGCTCAGTTGGCATTGTAGGGACATGTGCTACTTCATGAACCTGGGTTCGATCCCTGGTTCCAACATGTTTTTTTCTTAAATATGTTTCTTACAGATCCAGTGCTTCAGAACCACATGGGCACACGATACACCCCCGGGTACCATCCCTTGGATTTTCATCAGCCCAGATCTGAAGGATTAGGATTGCTACTCCACCATGAACCTTCAGCAGCGCATAATACATAATCCCAGCTAAGTTTCTTTTAGTTTTTATTTTATTTTATTTAAATCCCTCTTATTTATATTTCTTTTCTCTATCCTTTTTTTTATCTTTTTAAGAAAGTTATTTTTAACATGTTAATTAAATAAATATTTTTTTATAACTTTTTTAATTTAATCGAATTTTTGATTTTCTTAAATTCTCAATGCTCACTTTTCATGTTTAATTTAATTAATCAACCCTGATTTTTTGGCTAATTTTATTTTTTTATCATGACCACTAATCGCTGTTAGGTATATGTTATCCATTAACTTAGTGTCTTTTCTCATAAAACCTCATTCCCTAAAAATCAGAGTTTGCCCTCGCTTCAAAAATTTTTTTGTTTACCTTTTGCCTTACCTTTATTTTAATTTTTGATCTGCCACGTTATAATTGTTGAGGATTTTAATGCACTAACATTTTTCTTCTTCGTGGCTAATTTTCAGGAGTAACCAAAATCCTTCAGCCACGCGCCATCAGATCAAAAAGCTAAGTTCTAATTCCTTTTTTTGTTTAAATATCATTTTATTTTTTCTGCCTTTTAATAGGGTTTGCCTTAATAGCCATCGAATCTGTAATACACTAACCTTTTACTCATTTTCTGTCTAAATTCTCAGATGATCAGAGTCAATCAAAGATTCAGAGAAGATCTAGGCAAAGAAGATGTGGAAATTAATTTTTGCCTTTTATTTTTCTGTTACCCTATAAGGGTTTTCTTTTGCCTTTTAATTCCCCCATCCCTGCAGGTGTTTATTGTAATAGCGTAGGATTTTTATTTTCCTGCCTTTAATTTCTGCAATTTTAAATTGCGTGGTTTAGTAATCTTAGGGAGTGCAAGCCTTTAACAGAATCAGGATAACTAATTACAAGATAACAATATCTGAATTAAACACATGATTGTGCCACACACACACCTTTAGGGTAATCCCTCTTGTTGCCTTATACTGTTGCCTTAAATTGTTGCCTGTTGCCTCTAAGTGTACTGAATAGTCAAGTCCCTCGATTCCGAGGATACCTAAAGCAATGTTGTCTGTCGCCTTCAAAGTTATTGAAACTCCCTCGATGTTGCCTTATAAAATGATTGTCCCAAATTGCTAAGGTGTCCTCGCATGATGCCTAAAAATATTAAATGACTATTATATCCTTCCCTTAGACTACCTGCCCTCTTTATGGCGGGGTCAGTCTTGTGGCGAACGATAACCTCGATGACCCTTCAACCTCCAAATTGTGGTGTCGTTTTCTTTTACCTCCCCGTTTCACTTGGGAGGACGGCACGCTAAACCCTTCACGCGAAATTTGGAAGGAGAATGCGCCCGTGGTGGGATGAATTTTATTTCAGTTCTTCCTACGATATCACACGAACTTTCTTATTTGTCCTACGAGTAGGAAAGGGGAAAAAAGATCTCAACTAAACCCTAGGAGTTTGCTAAGTGTGGGGATTTCACTTAGACTAGAAATTCTGGAGTCCGGGAGGTCGGTTATACATAGGGAAGTGTTTAAACACCCTACATATCTGTAGTACTCTACAGGAACCTTCTCTGTGTCATTGTGTTTGTGTTTATTGCTAATGATTGGGAAAGTTTCTCCTTTGTATTAGGAGAAGGAATTGAATTGATTAAAGAAGACAGACAGACAGACAGACTGACTATTTTTGGTATTTTATTAGCTCGCTGAGATTCCTTGTGAACCTCATGCCTACATATCCCTAGTGGAAGTCAGAGCTTAATGTAGTTCGGGGAACTAACTAGGGAAATTAATTATTTCTGGTGTCTTGTTTGAAGCTCAAGGTTGAAGCTTGGAATTAAATCTCTGTTTACAGTAAAGAGACATGAAATTATCTCTACAGAGAGGTATTAGTACTATTCTACCACAAACATTTAAAGGAGTGACAGAATAACTGAATTCGTTTCATTCAAGAGGGGGACCTTACTTGTGTATGTGCAAGTATACCAGGCAAATGCCTCTTAAATGAAAGAAAGATGCTCATCCAAATTAGGGAAAGTTACCACATGTCTGGGTTTTACTGCCAGCTCATGCCTTTCAAAATCCTAAATGGGAGACTTGATTAAAATTGAAATGAAATGTTTGTTTGTTTGAATGTGGTAGAGTAGTAAAAATATCTCTCTATAGAGATAAGCTATGTCTATCTACTGTATAAAAGATTTGACTTTAGCTGGCTTGTATGAGGCCCAAGCTTGAGGCTTTTTTTGATTGATTAATTAATATTATTGACTCTGGGAGATGACTCCACTGGGGATTAATTACAGGGTATTTTAGTGTTTTGTACAAAGCCCAGAATTGAGGCTGACTCTACTTAGGGAGACTCTATTTATATGCCTTGTACAAAGCCCAAGGTTGTGGCTGACTCTAGCTAGGGAAAAAAAACTATTTTCTGCCTTGTACAAAGCCCAAGGTTGTGGCGGACTCTTAAATGAATTAAGTATTGATGACTATATGGGGAAAGATCCTAAGTGTTAGGAATCTTTGACACATGAAAGATATGGTTTATCTGCCTTGTACAAAGCCCAAGGTTGTGGCTACTGAATGATGAAGAACTCACTGGGGAGACTCTATTATCTGCCTTGTACAATGCCCAAGGTTGAGGCTGACTCTTAACAGGGGAGTTTTATTGTTTGGGTGCCTTGTATGAAGCCCAAGGTTGAGGCTAACTGTTTTTGTTGGTTTTGACTCTACTGAGGAGGTTTTATTTATTAAAAGACTGTTTTTCTTTGGAAGCTAACCCTTTCCAGGGATTTTGACTCAGCTGGTGAATTTGTCTGTTAAAAGACTGACTTTTATCATGTTTTTGGAGGCTGACCCTTTCCAGGGGTTTTGACTCTTTTGGGGAAATTATCTCCTAAGAGAATGAAATTATTTATTAATTAATTTTGGAGGCTATCCCTTTCTAGGGGTTTTTGTTAAAATGATAATTGATTTGGGTAGCACTCCATTAATTATTAAAGGATGAAAGGATTGGCAGAAAGATTATCTAGTGAGACTTCTTGTTTAAAGCCCAAGATGAAGGCTGACTCAATGCTGAGGATGATCAAACATGGATCCTAGACTCTGCTAAGGAAGATTGATGAAGATAAGGGTGACAGAGACTGTCCATGTCTCTCATTCCAAAAAGTGTACTCAATGCAAAATTGAGACAAACTTAGCTTGTTTAAAGTCTGGTTTAAATTGGAAGAAACTCACCAGGGTAGGCTAAAAGGTGACTAAAGACCTGTTCCTATGTTTATAAGAAACCTGATGGGTCCTTGTATACAAGCTCAAGAGGAAGCTGGAAATGCTTTTAAGAAGCCTGTGGGTCCTTGTACAAAGCCCAAGAGGAGGCTAACCGAGGGTCCTTGTTATAGCACAAGAGAAAGCTTATGTAGTTTTGAACTTATTTTGGCTCTAAGCAAATGGGTAAGAGGTTTCACCGGGAATAATTCCTCTTTGGGTGGATGTGTCCTATTATTTGGATTCTAAGGTTTTTGCCAAGATGTTTCACCGGGAATAATTCATCTTGGGGGTTTGAACTACAGATCTCTAATTAGGAAAGAGCCTTCACCGGGAAGACATTCTCAATCCTAGGTCATATTCCTAATAATATATATATAGTTTAACTGTCCTAAGGTTTATACTCAAACGCAGTTCTAAACTAATATATGTGCACAGTTTATATTTGACAGTAATTTAAACAAAGACTGTAAATTGAAAGCTTGTAAAGCCTAACCTGGATGGAGTGGAGGCCATTGAAGAAGTATGTACAGAGCCTCAACAGTATTTTTATTGTTTTTGTTGATAACAGTTGAATGTATATGATAAACAGCTAATGGTTTTTGAAAACAGAAGAAGTGAAGATGGACAAAGGTCACATAGGTATCTGAAGAGTTTCACCGGGAATAATGCCCTTCAAATACCAGAAGAATGTTTTGAAAACAGAAAGAAGATTTTGAAAATACAGTTTTGAAAACAAGCTAAGAAGAGAAGGTTTTTTTGGGACTTACACTCTATTAGAGGCCCAGTACTTTACAGTACTGGTGATAAAAGCAGTTGAAAATGATTTGAAATGATATAAGGTTTTGTTGTTTGAAAACCTTAATCATCCGTTTAATCGGAGATTGATAACAGCTTTGAAAATTGACAAAAGTCAACTTAATTAAAGTAAAAATAAAGATTTTTACTTAATTAAGACCTAAATAATTAGGGTTTTATCATAAACTTATTTACAAAGTGATTAGGTTAAAATAAAGTAATATATATATTTAAAGTATTTAAGAAAACACTTAAAACATACTATTTTAAACCTAATTAAAAACTCAAGAAATAAATAATATTTTTATGATTTTTTTGACTATTCACAAAATAGATATATTAAATAATAGGTGTATGAAAAATGAAGTGAAAATGATTTATTTTGATAGGTTAAATAAATATGTGAAGTTGTGAAGAGAAATGAAAGAAATTAGTGTTAAAAAAATAAGTTTTGGCCCTTGGAGGGTTTGAACCCACGCCCTTGAGGTTACCAGCCCAAAACAACACCACTGAGCCAACGCGCGCTCAGTGTTAGTGACTTGCCTTCATTTGGTTATGTTTCAAAACAAGTTGTAAATCTTTGAAAAATAAAAGAACCAAAAAGTCTGGGGCGAGGGGGATTCGAACCCCAGACCTTTGGCATGAGGAGACTAAGAGCGCATGTGTGGCCACTAGGGCAAGTTATTCAGTCGTTAATAAAACGCACACCATTCAAAATAAAATAAACTCTCCCCTGAGAATTCAAATTTGCGCGCCACCACCATCTTCATCTTCTACCTCAAGCTCTCCATTTTTGAATTTCTGAACTTACTCGTTTCTCAACCATTTGCAACGATGTAAACATGAAACTTGCTCTAAATTCACTCACGATTCTAAATATGTAACTAACATGAACTATCATTAACTACATCTAATTAATTTACCAGAAATCGTGAAGAACCCTAAAATTTCAAAATTAAATTAAATGACTATACTGAAAGATAAATGGATGATGATAGAGGGTTTTCAATCCTTTGATGATGCTGAACAAGATAGAATCGAGCTATTTCACAAAGAGTACTTAAATTAAAGAGAGAGAGTTCAGAAACTTACCTCTGAAAATGGAGATCGTGAGGATGATAGAGAGCAACTGGGCTTGTATGAACGATCCCAAAAGCTTCCTTGTGACTCAGTGATGCTAACTGAATGCTTGTAATGACCTCAAACCTCCTGAATTGTTCTATGGACCTCCCTCGATTTCAGCTTCAAGTGAACATGGAGGGTGTTGATTCTCGAGTTACAGATGAGCTGCAGCCATCTGGTTAGCTTCACTATGACCTGAGGAGTGTGTCTGGATGATTGGCTTGCCTTGAAACCTTCTGAATCACTCCATGGACCTCCAACTGCAGATGCTCCAAAGTGAGAGCAACAATGGTGTTCCTCCACCTACAGAAGTGATCCAGGTGCTTGGATCACCTCAAATGACCTCCCTTGAGATGTTAGAATGCTCACTTCCCAAAGATAAGCTCTGGTTTGAAGAAATCGATTCTTCTTGCCAAAGAACTTTGAAAAACAATGAACAAGAGAAGAGAAAGAGAAAGCAAGTAATATGGTTGCTTTGGTGTGTTTTTGAATGAGGAATGCATCTGTATTTATAGGCAAATGGATCAGTATAGCTGCAGAGGAGTGAGCTTCCTTAGTGAAGTTGATTTGGTTTCTTAGCCATGAAGGAAATTTGCAAATATCTCTTATGCAATGATGAGAATTTTGATTCCATTTGATCAATCCCCTAGCCCTCGATTTTGCTTGATCTTAGGGGACAATTCTGAGCCAGAAATGAGCTCTAATTGGTTGGTGAGAAGATTCCTTGGGTGATTCATCAATTTGCCATAAATTCACAAATGTAATCATTACATAATCACATGTTCTTGTTTTTAGAATCTTCTTCAATTCTTATGGCATGGTGAAAATGAATGCATGGCATGTTTGCAGATGTATTATGGGTCATGTAGCATCTGCATTTGAGGTTATGTGCACAAAATTTCAAAGTTCCAAAATGATGCATGACCTATAATTTTACTTCATGAGGCCAACTTTGAACAAGCATAACTCTTAGCTCAAATTGAATTTTGAGAAGGTTGAACACAATTTGGAAAGCCCTAAACATCTACTTTAAATCATTAGTTTATGTCTTCTTCAGAATCCTTTGGGAAATTTGTGAAAAATGAGGCCAAAGTTGGAAGAAAACTAGGTTAAAACACTTAGAAAAATTTCTAAGTGTTTATGACCTAAACTTCAAAATTTCCAAAACTTCATAAATGGTTGATCTTTTGAAAAAAGTTCCCTTGTAAGATGTTGTTTTATTTGGCAAGATCTACAACTTTCATGTTGGAAGTTTTTTGAGTTGTGTAGGTGAAATTTTGAGATCTCACCATGCCTTCAAAAACCCTAATTCCCGACTTTTCGCTCCTTGATGAATTTCTTTGAATTTCTTTGGCCAAATGACTTTGGCATCCATATATTGATGATATTGATCTTTGAAAGTCATTTTTTTGACCAAAAACCTTAAAAGTCAATGATGATCCTTCACAGTTGACTTTTTCCTGACAAAGTGAATTTTTGGGCTTTTGTGTAGAAATAAGATCTTCTCCCCAAATGGATGATATAAATGGATTATATGGAGGTAGTAGAGATCCTTGAATCATGTCTTGAGTTTTGGATTCATGCCCTGATCAGAAGTCAACTATCTTGGTGAATTAGGTCAAAACCCTAATTTGTCGACCATGTGAAAGTAATGACTGTAGACTTTGAATTGAAGTGTGATGTCCAGTAGACCTTGTAATATGAGTTATTTGAAGATGATTGATGTCTTTGAATGACCCTCTGAGGTTTTTTAGGGTTTCCCAAATGTGATCCCTGATTTCAGTCCTTGATAGGCTCAAAACCCTAGTTTGGTGACCTGAGTAAACCTGTACTCATATGACTGGATGTCTAATCAATCATAGACGAGAAAAGTGAAGTTTTTGAGCCCCATGATTGTATTAGAGACTAGTCTTTGTATTGATTGATCCTTTGCCTGAGCTTTCTTGTCTTTGAGCATCCTCGATTAGGTACCAGATGGAGAAATGACTGCTCTGGGTACTTGTCTTGACCTGATGAAAAATCCTGAAGATATGTCATCTCAGGGGGGTCAAAAATTAGGGTATGACAGATGCCCCTATTTAAGTTTCTTTTATCTGGAGGGAGAGAGATTGAGATCTCGATCTCTCCTGCATAAAAGAGACTTAAATATCAAAGAATGCCCGAATTTTGGGCGCTCCTGAGATGTTGTAATTGATAAAATCTTTGCATGATTTGATCCCGTTGTCGCACTTGGCGGGGGATGAGGAGACAAACTCCTGCAGAAATACTTGATGTGGATTCTGGTGAATGGATGGCAATGTAGGATGTGCAATCCATCTTCTTTAACTAAGTGTTGATACTTAGAGAAAGGTAAACAACCTCCTCTCGTTCCGGATGTCCAAATCTCGAAACTGGTCTTAGTTGCGTTTGGACAATATCTCAGATGAAGAGAAAATTTCCAAAGGTTTGTTCCCTCGTCAAACTTCTCCTCGTCAAACTTCTCATCAGCACTTGGAGATGAGATACCATTTGACGGTAATAAAGAAACTTCACAGGTTGTTTCCTCATCAAACTTCTCATAAGCACTTGGAGATGAGATACCATTTGATGGTAATAAAGAAACTTCAAGGGTTTGTTTCCTCATCAAACTTCTCATCAGCACTTGGAGATGAGATACCATTTGACGGTAATAAAGAAACTTTGCCATCTTCCCTTTTGACCTGGCATCTTTGAAAGATTGTCATATGGGCCCATGCTTTTTGAGGGGCTAATGACTTTGTTTTGAAGGCAGACGAACTGTTTTCGGGGTGAAAACTGCCATTCGTCGATTGGTGCCATTTGTCGATCTCTTGAGTATTTAACAGACAAACTGTCTTTCCTTGGGGAAAGACTACCATTTGTTGACTCCGCTGGGGATCATGAACTATCTTCTGGATGAAGACTACCATTCATTGATTCTGCTGGGGAATCATTTGTCGATCTGCTGGGAGATTCTGAATTATTTTCTTTGACGAAAAAGAAGGTGGCATCTCTCGGCCTTGCTGGGGAAATGCCAAACTTTTGGGGAAGCCCAAAATGCGAAGCAGACTATCTTATCTGAAAAAGACTGTTGAATGTTGCTTTGCAGGAGAATCTCGGCAAAGGAATTCCAAAAGTGAACAAACTATCTCCTTGAGGGAGACTACCATCTGTTGACTTGCTTGGGGAAATCTTTCTACAAGGATCGTTGTCTTGCAGGAAAAAGTTTCTCCAGGACTTGCAGGGGAAACTTGAGTTCATGCCCTTATGACTCGGGCATTCTCACGATTAAAAGCCTAATTTGACTATGCAGTTGTGATGTAATGTATGCATGAATATTATGACAATTATAAAATGTAAAGTGAATGTGAATAGAATTGTCGCGGATGTAAAAATCCTAATGATACGACTTGAATTCTTGTAGATCAGAAGATGTCCTCTTCTTGTAATTCGAACTCTGTTTGGAATATCTGGCTATCAGTTGTCCGCTGTCCGAAGTAAATAATATGAATTGAAGTAAAGACTCGTCATAGGGAGACGTTCGCAAAGCGACCTCATGGGGAAATATGGGTTCCCAAAGTCTCAACCGTTCTTGGAGCAGCTGTTTGCATTCTTCCTACTGTTTGCAAACCTCAGAAAGAAATTTCACCTTTATTTTTGCAAGTAAATTCATTTTATTTTATGAAAACATTTGTTTCAAGAAAGTGACTGTTAAAATTTAAAATGCATTTCAAGAAACTGAATAAGACTAGATTGCAAAGGAAAAGCACAAGGCTCAAATTATTATATATGGAATGGTAATCAGCCAAATGCTTGATTCCATGGAGTATTTACAAAGTTGGAAATTGGTAATTTTCGGGAAAAGGGCTACGATGAAACGTGACGACCGTTATCTCTCCCTTCCACTCCGAGTTGCGCTGTATTCGTGCTTCGTAGAAGATGACCTACTGCTGATGAACACTCCGCTATGGATTTTGAATGATCAAGTTTGTCCTGAACACAGTTACTTGCCATATATCCCTAACTTTTGCGTAAACTACCCCTTTCGGGTTTTAAGTTTACCGGGATTGATTATTTATTTTTTTATGTCTCTAACTTTTGCCTGAATCGCCCTTTCGGGTTTTCGATTCACCGAGACGCTCTTTTTTGCCTAAGTCGCTCTTTGCGAGTTTTCAACTTAGCGAGCTGTTCTTTTTGTTTATTTAGGCGAAGTATTTCTTGACTGCGTCGACGTTCACAGGACGGGTGAATTCTTCTCCATCCATAGTCGTGAGTATTAAGGCTCCTCCTGAGAAAGCTCTCTTGACCACGTAGGGGCCGTCATAATTGGGAGTCCATTTCCCTCTCGAATCTGTGAGAAAAGATTGAATCTTTTTGAGTACAAGGTCGCCTTCTTTGATTATGCAAGGTCGAACCTTTTTGTCGAAAGCTTTCTTCATTCTTTGTTGATATAGCTGTCCGTGGCATAAAGCTGTCATGCGCTTTTCTTCGATTAAGTTCAATTCATCGAATCTGCTTTGACACCACTCGGCTTCTGTTAATTTTGCCTCCATCAAAACTCTCATTGATGGAATCTCAACCTCTATAGGTAGGACTGCCTCCATGCCATATACAAGGGAGAAAGGAGTTGCTCCAGTCGAAGTACGTACTGATGTACGGTAACCATGAAGAGCATACGGGAGCATTTCATGCCAATCTTTGTAAGTAATGACCATCTTCTGAATGATTTTCTTGATGTTTTTGTTAGCTGCTTCTACAGCCCAATAAAGATTGCAGTTCTTTCTTCATGGATGGAGACTTGGTTTCCATTATAGCTTTCGTCTTATTTTGGTTGATTTCTATCCCTTTCTTGTGGACTACGAAACCCAAGAAATCACCTGCCTGCACAAAGAAAGCACATTTGAGGGGATTCATCTTCAGGCCATGTTTCCTCATTCTTTCGAATGATTGGCCCAGATGATCAAGATGACTGATATCTGAGGTAGACTTTACTACAATTTCATCTATATATACTTGCATGAATGTTTCTATAAAGTCATGGAATATAGAATTCATTGCTCTTTGATAGGTTGCCCCGACATTTTTTAAACCAAAAGGCACTACGACCCATTCGTAAGTACCTATTGCCCCTGGGCAACGAAATGCCGTTTTGGATACATCATCTTCTGCAATAAAGATCTGATTGTATCCAGAATATCCATCCAACATGCTCAAATACTCGAAGCCTGCGGATGAGTCTACTAGCATTTCTGCCACAGGCATGGGATATTCATCTTTAGGAGTGGCTGCATTGAGATCACGAAAATCTATGCATACTCTTAATGAACCATTCTTTTTAATTACAGGTACTATATTAGCAATCCATTCAACATACCTTGTAGTTTGGATGAACTTGCAACGTAGACGCCTTTCGACCTCTGCTTTAATCTTTGAATGAATATCCGGCGCGAACCTCCTGGGAGTCTGCTTTATAGGTTTCTTCCCTTCTTTTATTGGTAATTTTAGTTCGACCAAATCTCTTCCTAGCCCAGGCATCTCATCGTAATCCCAAGCAAAACAATCTTTGTTTTCTTTTAACATTTTGATGACCGTCGCTTTTAGTGCTGGTTTTAGTTTCGCGTTGATGTACGTTATCCTCTTTTGACCTTCGTCTCCAAGATTTACTTCTTCGAGTGGATCTTGGGCTAACATCTTTATATTTGATGCCATTGGGTCCTTTTCGAATCCCAAAGGCTCTTCATCATAAATTGCGTCTAACCTCTGACTCGATTCCTCTCCTATGATCTCTTCAACTTGAACCGGATCTCCAAGGGATTTAGAACTCGTATGTATCTCTGGATCTGTCACTTCTTTTTTGGTTAGAACTGTGTTAATCATTACATTTGATAATTCGGCTTCGAGAGCCGCCTTTCTTTTGTTCTCGGCTACGTAAGCCGAAATCTTTTCGAAGAAGGAGGACTCAGACATTATTAATGTCATCGTCCCAGCCTGTTGGCCGTATTGGTGGATAATTCTCCAATGGTGTTGTATCTGTTGGGCCATCCATGATCTCTCTGTCCCACTGAAATCCATTTGGGTGTAGAGTTAAATAGTACAACGCATTCTTATTTGGGGTATACATCTCCTCTGCAGCATGACAAGGACCTATGTTTGCCAAGTTTCTATCGAAGTTAGTTTTATTAACTTGGTTAACTTCAGCCATATAGTAGCTCTGATCCCCTTCGATATTCTCTACTATTGTTAGCTGAAGATTTCGTTTTGTAGTATTTGTCCTTCGAAGAAGTAGAAAATTGAAGGAAAGATGGTTACTGATGGCCATCCCTTAAAAATAAAAGAATGGCTACTGATGGTCATGCTTCGAGAGTAAAGATTTCTAAGTTCGCTATTGTCATACCCCAATTTTTGACCCTAAGATCACACATCATTTGCATACCAATCATCAATCAAGAAGTTTTAACCTAGATCTCTACTTGCAATGCTGTGCTCAATTCATCTGCAAAGGAATCATCGAGCACCCATGTTTTAGTTTGTATATATTCCGTTACTAACCAAAATACCAAAAATATTGCCTTGTGCTCTTGTATGTTTGTGTTTTGTAGGTACCAAGTCAAAATACCCATCAAAGGAGCATTTTTCAACATTTTCACTGTGCAAATCGATTTGCATAAGGTGTAAATCGATTTACACAACTGTTTCTGCACCAGATTTGCTTCTGCCATCAGTGCAAATCGATTTGCATAAGACAGCAATCGATTTGCATAACTGTTTTTGCCCCAGATTTTGCCTTTTTCAGCCATGTAAATAGATTTGCATAATGTGCAAATCGATTGCACCAGCACGAATTTGGAAAAATGAAGGCAAATTTCAGCTTTTTGAAGTGTTGACATCATTTGCAAGCATGGGAAGCATGACTTGGTTCTTACATTTGATTTCCTACATCATCTAATCATGTACCCTCATGTGATTGCATCAAGACCATTGGATTTCATTTTTGGCTCCAAATCACTTTTCCAAGCCTAATTCTATTTTCCAATCCTAACTCCAAGCCACAAAATTTCCCAAGCCTAAGTGCTATAAATTGAGGCACTCCCCTCTTCATTTTTCAAGCTTTGATAGCCAAGAAAACTCTTGCTCTTTCTCTCCTCACCTCTTCCAAACCCTTCACTCAAAGCTCTTTTTCTTCCACACAAATTAGTGAGTCACATCTTGAACCTCACTAATTTAGAGCTAAACCTCAACATAAACACTAGTTTCTTCATCAATTGTGAGAGATCAAGGCTTGTGGTTGTGTGTTCTTGAAGAAGATTCAAAGTTTGTGAAAATTTGGTAAAATTCTAGATCCTTTTCATGATCCAAGATGTGATCCTTTGTTGTTTATACTTGATGCACCTTTGGTGCTATATTGATGAGATTTGCTTGCTTACTTGATACATTTTCGTGCACAAATTGATCCAAGATCACAAGGTGTTTGGTTTTATGTTTAAACAAGTTTTCTTCTCTTTATTTGCTGTTTTTTTGAAAACTGTGTTGTGCAAATCGATTTACATCTGGTGCAAATCGATTTACACAACTGAAAACTGCGCAGATTTTGAAAACAGAGTTGTGCAAATCGATTTACACTCTGTGCAAATCGATTTACACTGGGCAGAATGCTGATTTTTGTGGTTTTTGACTTGTTTTTGGTTCTAACTCATCTTCTACTCCATTCTTTTGATATTTGCTTTGAATCACAAGTTAGAGGCCTAATTTCTCTCTAATTTCAAT